>NC_134884.1:12781550-12796550 GCF_041734735.1 Babylonia areolata
GCACATCCCTCCCCACAGAAAAGAGAAAGCCGCCACATCCCTCCACCCACAGCCCCACCATGCCACACTCACTGTGACAGGACTCGCCCCAAGCATGGCCAGGGAGGAGGATTGAAACTGAAGTCACCATGGGAAAAAATAGGAGGATGGAGGACCCCCCGAAATGATTTTTTTTAAAAAGAGTGTGTGAAAAATGGGAGATTGGAGGACCCACAAAAAGGGGAAACAATAGAAAAAAAACCCCACAAAAAACAAGAGATCTTCATGAGAGCAGGGCATGGAAGGCCACAGAAATGGGGACAATTTAATCCTTTTTTGGTGGAGACGGAGGAGGAAGATGAAGCTGCTGTGGGGGTCTTTATTAGGGTCAGTGACAGGGTGACAAGGCTGGTCTCTGCCCTTCTTCAGCGGGGACCGCCAGGTCCGACATGGAAAACAGAAGAAAGGAGGTTGTGAACGCGAGCGTGTGTGGGAGAAATTTCCTCTTTTCCAACATTCGCTTTATTTCTGTTTGCTCACCTGTATATTTTCCTCTTTATTCTAGTCTAGTGTCATGTGCTTGAAAGCAGGAATTACAATACTGTGCTTGCATGATAATGGTTTCAGACTGGAAAGGACTCAGTCAATCACATTGTCATAATTTACATTTATTTCTACCAGTTTGGTTTTGTTATCAGAATAAAGAATAAAGAACTGCGGTTAGCTTTCTTTCGAAATTTACCTTGTCAGTGTTTTCAAATTCCACAGGGTTATAGCTAACCGAGTTAAAACAAACGAACAAACAAACCAAACCAACAATTTGACCTGCAGTTGACTGTATTGTTGTCAGCAGTGTGTGGATGGCTCACTACGATCGCTTAGTAATCAACAACAAAATAACAACAACAACAACAAAACAACCTCAAGTTTTCCTTGTTCGCCTGGACGTGATCGGTTCTTGAAAGGCATGCGAGATGCCGAGAAGAGGAGATGGGTTCACTGGGTGCATCGTGTGTGGAACAACAAGCATGGCTCGTGCCTCCGTGACTCGCTTCCATTGTTGCAGAAAGTGTGCAGGGAGGGGAAATAACTCCCTGACTTGGCGTGCTGTTTCCTTTGGGTCGCTGTGGTGTTCGGTTTGTGATGGCTGTTTTACCTCTGCTGCTGTTGGGAATGTTTGTGTCTGTGTGGCTGACTGTCTGTGTGGCTGACTGTCTGTGTGGCTGACTGTCTGTGTGGCTGACTGTCTGTCTGGCTGACTGTCTGTGTGGCTGACTGTCTGTCTGTCTGGTTGTCTCTCTCTATCTCGGTCTCTTTTTTCTTGAGTCTATTTCGTTCTCAGTGCCTATGTCTGTCATGAGCTCTCCCCCTGTCTGTCTTCCAGTCTTTCTGTCTGTCTGTTTGCCTGTGTGTGTGTGTGTGTGTGTGTGTGTGTGTGTGTGTGTGTGTGTTCTTTTTCTCTGAATCAACAAAACAAGGATTCTTGGTGGAGTCAAATTGAAAATTTCGATTAAAACCTGTCTCTCTCACTCTCTTTCTCTCCACCTCTGTCTGTATGTGTGGCTGTCAAACTGTGTGTTCAGACAGAGATATGTGACGCACCTAGTAATGAGTAGGATGTCTCGATCATTCTCATTACTTATTCCAACAGTGGCCTGACCCACGCACAGACCTGACGTGCTTGTCAGGCCGGGGAGCCAGCTGACTGCTGCAGGAATGAAGGAAGTAAAGGAGGAGGGGGTGGGGGGGTCGGGGGTGGGAGACAGTAACATTGTACAAGTAGCTGAAGTCATGTGCGGCAAAGCCATCATCTTCGTCTTCATTGATCGTCATCATCATCATCATCATCATCATCACTACTAACGGCAGCAGCAGTACTCTTGATCCCCACCTCCCCTTCCAACCCCCCGTCCTCATCCTCAGCATCATCGACATTTTTTCAGCAGCATCAGTCAGTGGTAACAATGTGACGATGGTAGTGGTGATGGTAACACTAATTACTACCTGTGTTTGAGATTCCGCTCAAGCATTATCTTACCCGTTAGTTCTCTGTCGTTCTGATGACGGATGGAAGACAGCAGAGAGTAGGGGTATGGGGGTTTCTTCGGTAAATGACAATGGACAGATAATTATACAGGAAAGGAGAGGGGGAGGGGGGAGGTTCTGTGTCTGTCTGGCTGATCTCCCCTGGTGCTAAACGACAGAGGGCACTGTCGGTGTCTGTTGACGCAGGAAATGGAAGTCGTGCCAGAAGAAGTGCTTTCTCCTTTGTGTTTTCTTTCTTCATTTTTTGGGTTCTGATTGATTGTCGTGCTCTGATCTTTTTCTGTGTCGTTGTTCTTGTACCCCTGATCTTATCTTTGTGTCTTTGTGATTGTCTGATCCTTTCTGTCTCTCTCTTTTTCTTCTTTTCTTTCTTCCTTCCTTTCTTTCTTTCTTTCTTCCATTCTTTCTTTGCCTTTCTTCCTTCTGTGCTTGCTTTCTGTTATTCTGTTTTGCTTTATTTTATTTCTTCCCCTTTCTTTTTATATAATATCCGTGTTTCTTCATCTCGATCTCTGTTTATTTATTCATTTATCTATTTCCTGTTTTGTTTTTCCTTCTTCCTTCCTTTCTGTCTGTCTGTCTATTGGTCCTTTTGTTTGTCTGTCACTCTTTGATTCTTTCCTTGTGTTTTTTCTTCTATTCTTCAAATCATGAGTCCTCCCGTTCCGTTTTATTCCTGTCATTATCATCCAGCACTGAAAGATGTTAACGCAGCGTGCAGTGTCAGCAGCAGTACTCTCAGCAGCAAGACCGTCAGCGACAGAAGGATATAAACATGTCTATTGATCAGTGCAACAACACGCAGAAGAGGGAATGCAGTGTCCTGAAAATGAACGATCACAACAGCAACAACACACTCACTTGTTCCAACAGGCGCACCTTTTTGGACACACACACACACACACACACACACAGTGAGAGAGAGAGAGAGAGACTGAGAGAGAGAGAGAGAGAGAGAGAGAGAGAGAGAGTATTGCACAGGCCACCAGACTGTGTGCAAAATAACACGCACATCTTGTTCTGTGTTAGTGGGCTGCACCTCCCACGTTCATTCGTATATACAGGAGCGGGCTTTTACATGTATGACCGTTTTTACCCTGCCATGTAGGCAGCCATACTCCGCTTTCAGGGATGTGCATGCTTGGTATGTTCTTGTTTCCATAACCCATCGAACACTGACATAGATTACAGGATCTTCAACATGCGTATTTGATCTTCTGTTTGCGTATATACACGAACGGGGTTCAGGCACTAGTAGGTCTGCACATATGCTGACCTGGGAGATTGGAAAAATCTCCACCCTTTACCCACCAGGCGCCGTCACCGTGATTCGAACCTGGGACCCTCAGACTGAAAGTCCAACGCCTTAACCACTCGGGTATTGCACCCGTCACACATACATATAAAACGACGATGTGAAAAGCAAAGGGGAAAAAACAGTTTCCACGCAATGACAGAGACAGAGAGGCAAACAGACAGACCGACAGAGACAGACAGACAGACAGACAGACCGACAGAGACAGACATGGCTGACAGGATCAGTCTGTTCCATGGAAGTGGAGAGCGGCCTCAACATTTCCAGTAATGTTGATAGCATGGCACCAGCCCGGATACACGTGCTGCACACATCTTTTCAGGTTATCTTTTGCTGCCAGTGGCCCTGCCGACCACACAGCTGATAGCGACACACACCGTGACCCAGGATAAAGCAAGGAGGCAGAGGAACAGACAGACACACAGACACACACACACAGACAGGAACAAAGCAGCTAACTCTAAAATCTGACCCCGTATCAAAAACCAAACAGGAAAGAATGGAAAAAAAAAAAAAAAAAAAAAAAGAAGAAAGGAAAACAACAACAAAAAACAACCCCAAAACCACGACAGACCCCAACCAATACACACACACACGCACACACACACACACGCAGTGAACAATGCCCCCATTTATACACCCCCCCCCCCGCCCCTTGGCACACACACAGACAGACACACACACACACCGTGGCACACACACACACCCCGCGGCACACACACACACACCGTGGCGCGCGCGCGCTCGCACACACACACACACACACACGATGGCGCGCGCGCACACACACACACACACACACACAGTCACACACATACACACGTTCAAGCAGGCACTGCTATCCAAAAAACGATATGAAGAACGCACTCAAACGTGCATAATATCATATAAAACACAGACACACACACACACAGACACACACACACACACACGCACACAGAGAACATGACAGCGATGAAACGCCACACACTACAAGCAGTTATTACACACGCAACAGCGTAGCACGCAAGTAACAACTGACGTAAGGAAGCACTACAAAAAAACGAGGAAAAAAGCAATTGTTCGTCCTCTCTCTCACTCGCACTGCCAACGACTTACTACCGTGCTGGAATGTGGCACACGCGCGCTGACACACTGGGTGAAATGGTGGGGAGGGTTTGGGGGCTGGGAAGGGAGGTGTGTTTGGGAGGAGAGGGGTAGAGGGGTGGAAGTGGGAGTTGAGAGGGAGAGAACGGTGGGGGGTGGTGTCCCTGTTGACCTAATCTTCCCATTCGACCTTGCCGCGAGCGCGCGCGGCGGACAGAGCGGGCAACATGGCAGCCATGTTCTCTCAGCCTAACTGCGTTCAACCTAACTTCGGGTTTCCACACACTGTCAAGGTTGGTTTCTGTCACTTCAGCTGTGTTTGATTCCCGTTTATCTGTGAGTACCTCTGACTACAGAAGCACTGATACCGTATCGTTGGTTCCTGGCTGAGACGACGCAAAATTATTGCACGTGTGTACAGCACTGTCACGCTGAGTGATCGACTGTTGTCTGTACGATTTTCAGTCTTCCAAGTTGCGGCGGAAGCACTGAATCGAAACTAAAATAAAAAGGGCACTAAAGAAGCTATGCTTGTACTGTACTTGTGGCTGTTTTATATTCTGTATTGCATTGTCATTTTCTGTTTGGATGAAGCTTGGTTTGAACAAAACACAACATTATGGCAGCGGACTCAGTGGCCGAGTTTGTCCCGACACGGGGCACTGGGCGGTACCTGACCCTGGACAACTACATGTTCATCGTCAACCGGAAAGTGGGCACCAAAGTGTTCTGGCGCTGCTCGGAGCGGGGGATCTGCAAAGGCACCGTCATCACGCACGCCGACACGGACCACATCATCGATCGCAGCCGTGCACACCACAACCACGGCCCGCACACAGACCGGATCCAGAGGATGAAAACCGTGGCTGAACTGAAAAGCGCTGTCAGGCAACAAGCGCATCTGCCCATCAAGAGAATCTACAGCCAGGCGTTCGGATCTGCTGCTGCAGATGTGGATCTGTCTTCTCTTGCGGATGGCGATGACGCCTCTTCTTCTTCAAGTTTCACATCCGCTCCGTCTTTTCAGAACTTGAAGTCGATCTTATACAGAGAGCGCAGAAAACTACTACCTACTTTTTGCCCGCCGGGGGAGAGTGGTGAGCGGGTGGACTTGGTCAGACAGTGGACATCGCGACAGGGCGGGGAGGAAGGAAAGCTGGACAGGGGGCAGGCAGGGCCACAGTCAGGACAGTGCAGCCACACGGCGCGTGGTGCGCCGGGACAAAGGAGCGGGCCGTGCAGTGGTGTGGAACACAGGGCGGAAGGCAGTGAGAGACAGACAGACAGTGCCGGACACGTGAGGCACACACTGTCAGGGTGCCATGAAGACAGGTCAGGGGCGTTTGTTTTCGTCCGTTCTGTCTGTCCCGGCGTCTGTCTGTCCTCTGCACACACACACACACACACACACACACACACACACACAGAGCACTACTGGCCTTCCATGAAAATTGAATTCACACGGCAAAAGGTCATGGCTGAACAAGTTGGTCGACAAAAGGTTTGTTTTTATGTTGAAGGCTTACCCGCAAGGCAACTAGCAAAGCCAGCCAGTGTTGCTGCTTACCGTCACTTCTCATGACGTAACATGTCGCCGTATCCCGCCCCACTCCCCACTCTTCATGACGTCACGTTTTGCTGTCTACCCCCCTTCTCCCCCCCTCCCCCCAGCCCCCTTCTCAGTCTCTCTCTGAGGGCTGGGTGGATTTTGTTCTTACTCCACTCCTGATTTACATACTCATTTCGTTTCAGTCGTTTCCTTCCCGCCTCTGCCTGTCTGTCTGTCTGTCTGTATGTATGTCTGCCTGTCGCTCGTGTTATGCAGTTGCACTCATGTTACAAATATTATGTGTTTACGCCAAATCTGAATAAAACATGCGCATGCGCATTCTCTCTCTCTCTCTCTCTCTCTCTCTCTGCCTCTCTCTGTCTATCTGTCTGCCTCTCTCTGTCTATCTGTCTGCCTCTCTCTGTCTCTGACTCTGTCTGTCTCTCTCTCTCATGTCCCCGCACCCTGTTTTCCCATCAAAAACAGAGACAGGTTAGAAATGTACGTACAGTCATCAGAGCATTTTTTTTATACTGTACACGATGAAAACTAATTAATTTAGAAAAGAGCTCAGACAAAAGTTTGCTGCTATCAATGGCAAGATTTGAATTAGGTATCACATAAAATTGCTAGAGCCTACTGTCATTATAGGAAACAAACTATACAAAGGTGGGTTTGCTTTTAGTACAATCTGCTTATAGTTTACAGATTAGTTCTGTGTATTGATGGAATCGGATAAAGCATTGTTGAACATTTGTTAGTTCTGTTTTGAATTACGCTGTATTTAATCATTCCTTTGCTGAATGTTTCAGCATTTGCACCTGTAATTGTATGTTGAATAATGCTGTACACTGCACCCCTTCTTGAGGGACAATGGCCTGTATGAATAAATTATCCGGATCTCTCTGTCTCTTTCTCTATCTTCCTCTGTCTCTGCTCCCCCCCCCCCTCCCGTGATGTCAAAGGATTTCTTATTATTTTCATGCAAAGACTTTTATATATCTTCATTCAAGAATGGTCGGGTACTATTAGTGATAGAGACAGATATTCATGCTACAGAGCATTTGAAATTATATTTGAAAAAGAAAAATGCATAAGAAATACTGATGAATACTGTTTCAGAGTGGCGTTGTCTCAGGGATCAAAAGGAGAAACCATCTACTCAACCTAATCAAGTAAAAATTAATGTCAGGTGCATGAACAGTATGATATTGTGTGATGCTGTTCAAGTCTTATAATACCCCTTCCCATGCCCACCCCCAGTCCCCTGGTTTTGAATTGTGGTCCATGGCCAAAGTTCATTAAAACATTTTCGTTCGTTTGTTTTCATGTCTACCTACAATGTTGCTGAACATGTATAACACGCATTCTTCTAAAACAGGGTTTGCTGCATTTTTCGTTCTCTGCACTGTTGTATCATTTTGTGTATGTGGACGATGTTTAACTGTTCACAAATTGCACGTCAACAGTTCACCGTGTCCCGTACTTCAGCAAACACCTTACTTCCGCTCGTTATCTCTGCGCTGCCCCCCTCTCCCCACCCCCACCCCTCCACCCCCCTCTTTCTTCTTTCTCTCTCTGTCTTCTCTGTTTGCCCCCCCCCCGGCCCCCCCCTGACCCTCCCCTTCCCTCTCTGTCTTCGTCTGTCTTCCTCTCTTCCTCCTCCTTTCCATACCTCTCTCCCCTCTCTGTCTTTCTCCCTCCCTCTCTTCCTTTGCCTGACAAGAATTGATTAAAGACGCTAGCTGGGATTGTCTGGCAGTTTTTCAGTTGTGGGCTGTGTTTCTTATATTGTTAAGAACAGGAAACAAGAACAGTAACAACAAAACCAGAACAGTACATAAACAACGAATCAGCTTGACAGCCATGTGTTTACAACGAAGGCATTGCAGAAGTTCAGTAGAGTACGAGTCATTTTGTTGGCTTTATGTTATGAAACAGTTATTGGAAACAATATTAGAGCAGAGTAACTACCCTGACCTCTATCACCCTGTGTGTGTGTGTGTGCGTGTGTGTGTGTGTGTGTGCGTGGAAGGGGGTAGTAGAGTCAGTGGAAGGAGGGAAAGGGTGGTTGTTAATTACCTTGAAAATGCTACCCTTTTTCTCATTGCATCACAGAACTACGATTTCAAGACCGATACCGGTGCTTCCATGATTAGTTTTATACAGTCATATTCTTTTCGGAGCGGATTTCTTCAGATTGCACATCATTTGATTTCGGGTAGGTATGCCTAGTTGCGAACGATCCAGTCGAAGCGACCAGCTCAACGTGTATACTGTAAAGATAACATATCGTACGACAGTCAAACGTAGTTCTTTTGTTTTGGAAGACTTTCTCCGACTGGTTGCATCAGGAAAGTTTGTCTGCTAATCTTTTCAACGTTTTGTCGACGTCTGAAATAGCAGGGGTGCCTGAGGCTAAATGCGAACGGGCAAGTCTAATTGCAAACGATGGCTTTGGGTACATGTAGACAATAAAAACTGAAGCAGATCATGAGACATAACAGATTTTGGAACATCGCACCAGACTGTTGTATTGTTGGTTTTGATCACACATGCACATAAACACACAAACAGACATTTAAACACCCGCACCCACACCGCACACAAACACACCCTTTTGAGAGTGCTCAGTAGCTGTGCAGCAGCGTTCGCAAATTGCAAGGGAATGAACTCTGCGAACCGCACAGTGCGTTCCTCCCACTGGTTAAAATTTATGGGCCTTGAATTGTGTGATATTGGGCTGTGTTGAAGGTAGGAGGCATAATTGTGTGATGTAGGGCTGTGTTGAAGGTAGGAGGCATGATTGATGTAGGGCTGTGTTGAAGGTAGGAGGCATGATTGTGTGGTGTAGGGCTGTGTTGAAGGTAGGAGGCATGATTGATGTAGGGCTGTGTTGAAGGTAGGAGGCATGATTGTGTGATGTAGGGCTGTGTTGAAGGTAGGAGACATGATTGATGTAGGGCTGTGTTGAAGGTAGGAGGCATGATTGATGTAGGGCTGTGTTGAAGGTAGGAGGCATGATTGATGTAGGGCTGTGTTGAAGGTAGGAGGCATGATTGATGTAGGGCTGTGTTGAAGGTAGGAGGCATGGTTGATGTAGGGCTGTGTTGAAGGTAGGAGGCATGGTTGATGTAGGGCTGTGTTGAAGGTAGGAGGCATGATTGATGTAGGGCTGTGTTGAAGGTAGGAGGCATGGTTGTGTGATGTAGGGTTGTGTTGAAGGTAGGAGGCATGGTTGATGTAGGGCTGTGTTGAAGGTAGGAGGCATGATTGATGTAGGGCTGCGTTGAAGGTAGGAGGCATGATTGATGTAGGGCTGTGTTGAAGGTAGGAGGCATGATTGATGTAGGGCTGTGTTGAAGGTAGGAGGCATGATTGATGTAGGGCTGTGTTGAAGGTAGGAGACATGATTGATGTAGGGCTGTGTTGAAGGTAGGAGGCATGATTGATGTAGGGCTGTGTTGAAGGTAGGAGGCATAATTGTGTGGTGTAGGGCTGTGTTGAAGGTAGGAGGCATGATTGATGTAGGGCTGTGTTGAAGGTAGGAGACATGATTGATGTAGGGCTGTGTTGAAGGTAGGAGACATGATTGATGTAGGGCTGTGTTGAAGGTAGGAGGCATGATTGATGTAGGGCTGTGTTGAAGGTAGGAGGCATGATTGATGTAGGGCTGTGTTGAAGGTAGGAGGCATGATTGATGTAGGGCTGTGTTGAAGGTAGGAGGCATGGTTGATGTAGGGCTGTGTTGAAGGTAGGAGGCATGGTTGATGTAGGGCTGTGTTGAAGGTAGGAGGCATGATTGATGTAGGGCTGTGTTGAAGGTAGGAGGCATGGTTGTGTGATGTAGGGTTGTGTTGAAGGTAGGAGGCATGGTTGATGTAGGGCTGTGTTGAAGGTAGGAGGCATGATTGATGTAGGGCTGCGTTGAAGGTAGGAGGCATGATTGATGTAGGGCTGTGTTGAAGGTAGGAGGCATGATTGATGTAGGGCTGTGTTGAAGGTAGGAGGCATGATTGATGTAGGGCTGTGTTGAAGGTAGGAGGCATGATTGATGTAGGGCTGTGTTGAAGGTAGGAGGCATGGTTGTGTGATGTAGGGCTGTGTTGAAGGTAGGAGGCATGATTGTGTGGTGTAGGGCTGTGTTGAAGGTAGGAGGCATGATTGATGTAGGGCTGTGTTGAAGGTAGGAGGCATGGTTGATGTAGGGCTGTGTTGAAGGTAGGAGGCATGGTTGATGTAGGGCTGTGTTGAAGGTAGGAGGCATGATTGATGTAGGGCTGTGTTGAAGGTAGGAGGCATGGTTGATGTAGGGCTGTGTTGAAGGTAGGAGGCATAATTGTGTGATGTAGGGCTGTGTTGAAGGTAGGAGGCATGATTGATGTAGGGCTGTGTTGAAGGTAGGAGGCATGATTGATGTAGGGCTGTGTTGAAGGTAGGAGGCATGGTTGTGTGGTGTAGGGCTGTGTTGAAGGTAGGAGGCATGATTGATGTAGGGCTGTGTTGAAGGTAGGAGGCATGATTGATGTAGGGCTGTGTTGAAGGTAGGAGGCATGGTTGATGTAGGGCTGTGTTGAAGGTAGGAGGCATGATTGATGTAGGGCTGTGTTGAAGGTAGGAGGCATGATTGATGTAGGGCTGTGTTGAAGGTTAGAGGTATGAATGTTTAACGTAGGATATCAGTCAGTTTCTCCATATATCAGATCATTTGGTGTACAGATGTCCACACCCTGAAATGTCTTTGATGCAAATAAATGTACAGATTCACAGTTCACAGCAGCTTGTTTAACCCCATGTTTCTGAACCATAATGTGCAACGGTCTGCATTTGTAAGTCCAGTATTTTCATAAATGATTTCACAGAAATATTAAATGATACTATGTTTTTCATGATACATGATAAAGCATTTTTACCCTGCTGGCAAAATCTTTGGAAGTGGTAACAAAACTTAAACGCGTTGTTAACGATACCCTCAGGTATTTGTGCACATTAACTACAGGCATTGTAACGCTATTGTACATCCATCTCTCCCTTATACCCGAATATCCACCTTTTCGAAAAACAGTAATGTTATTTTTGCTCATATTTACCTTTAATTGAAGTGCTGGTGCAGCATTTTGTAAGTTATTAAGCTATGTTTGTAAACCAACGGCTGTTTCAGACAAGAAAACGATGTCATTGGTCAAAAGAAGGATGAATATTTCAAAAGCATCAAACGAAAACTTGGCAGTATGTCTTCCATTGTTTAATATTTCTGCAGCTAGTTCGTTTATCAGAGAGAGAGGGAGAGAGAGAGAGAGAGAGAGAGAGAGAGAGAGCCCCAGGCCAGAGAACGGCAGTAAAGTGGTTAACGAAGCCAATCCGGGATGAACGGCACGGCCAAACAGCCCCATCCCACACCACGTTTCATGCACTGCGCGCCTCGGGGTGCACTCTGTCCTACTGCTGCCGGCAGAAACCAACACTGGAACACACACAAACACACACAACACACACACACATACACACACACATACATACACACACACATACACACACATTCACATATACACAAACGCATATACAAGTCTCTCTCTTATTTACATATATAAACAAACGAACAGACACAGGAACACACACACACACACACACACACACACACACACACACACACACACACACACACACACTCTCTCTCTCTCTCTCTCTCTCTCTCTCACACACACACACACTCAGACACGGGCGCGCGAGCATCCACACACGCACAAAGACGACAGACTCACACATACCGACACAAGCGCGAGCGTACACACAAACACACACACACACACACACACACACACATACACACACACAAACACACCCCCTCCCCCCCCCCACACACACACGCAGCTAAGCACAGACACTCACATACATTCCCCTATTTCCCTGAAACACCTTTCCTCCACAACCCCCTTCAGACCTCACCACACACAAACACAGGAACAGTACACGCCGTGGGCGACATAGAGAGCGCTAACAATACACACCTTCAGGCGTTTTAGAAATAAACACTGGAACCAAACACACAGGTTTGGACCCAGACATGAAACCACACACACACACACACACACACACACGCATGCATGCATGCATACACAAACACACACACACTCACACACGGCGCGCGCACGTGTTCGATTTTGCTGAAACTGCACAAAGTGAATATCTACAACAATGGAAATAATCTCATATCACGATAAACAAATCGAAATTGCCATATCACATGTACCAGGAGTCACGTTTCCAATACCATTGTTTCATTGCAAGAAAGGCTCGTTGTGAAGGAACATGGCATACATCGCTATTTTCAGTTATAACAGCAGAGAGACATTCAAAAGCCGTCAGAACTGTTAAATATTATTGAGATGCAAATCTCGAAAAAGCCTCTAAAGGAACGATTCTCAGAACTTAAAGTGTTCTGAAACAGTGGGTTGCAGCGCTTCTAGAAAATATTTAGCTCCCCCCACCCCCTCACACCCGGCCCCTCCAAAAAAGACAGACGATCAAATAAAAGCTCTGTTGGCAATATCACATTAATAAAGGAACAAAACATGTACAGCCCGATCGATTTTACATTGTTTTTGGACTTCAAAGCTAAACTACAATATAATTGGCATGGTATCCGCTATAAATTCGTTTTAGTGTCGTCTGTGTTCATTGGCTAAATGCATTTTTGCGCCATCCGTGCCATGCGTTGCTTATTGATAATTCATTTTGTGCTCCAAGTAGTTCTGTGTTGTTATGAGTGTTTATTTACTTGTTTACTTGCTTTCTTGTTTTGTATGCTTTCGTATGTTTAATGCTAGTCTGTTCACATTTTGTTCGCTAATGTACACATGGAGGAAGCTGAGAGTTGAGCTGTTACCATGTCACATTCTCCATGTGGGCGTCAATATATTTTGTGTTTTTGAAAATGCATAAACGTTGTAGAAATGCTGTTTGTTTCTGTGGTTCTGGACAGTTCCTCTTCCCGGTATGGTTATAAGCCTTGGAACTCCACTTGCTGGTTTTTCTTCCTTTTGCTTTCAAGGAGGAACGTGACAGAATGGTTAAGACGTTTTTCTGAACGTGACAGAATGGTTAAGACGTTTTTCTGAACGTGACAGAATGGTAAAGACGTTTTTCTGAACGTGACAGAATGGTAAAGACGTTTATCTGAACGTGACAGAATGGTTAAGACGTTTATCTGAACGTGACAGAATGGTTAAGACGTTTATCTGAACGTGACAGAATGGTTAAGACGTTTTTCTGAACGTGACAGAATGGTTAGGACGTTTATCTGAACGTGACAGAATGGTAAAGACGTTTTTCTGCCAATACAGTGTCCGAGAGGGTCTGGGTTCGATTCCCGCTCTCGCCTTTTCTCTCATGTTTGACTGGAAAATCAAATGAACGTCTAGTCATTCGGGGAGACGATCAACAGGTGCACCGTGTGCAGCACGCACTTGGCGCACTGAAAAAGAACCTGACTGGCACAGGGGGTTATGCTGCTGTCAGGCGTCTGCCTAGCAGTGTAGCGAATGTGGTTTTGTCCGAACGCAGCCACGTTTCCTTGAGGAAGTGAAACTGGTGAACTTTTGCTAAAGACACGATACAACACGCATGTACACAAACACACCAGGTCAATTAAAAAACCCATTACATTACAAGCTCTGAATGCAAAGGAGAGGGAGAAAGTATTCATCAATCAGACGACAGACAGATAACGACATCAGTGAAATTGAATGATGTGCTTCCTGAATTAAAAAAACACACAAACACACACACACAAAAAAGATTGAGACGGATAGCGACTTGTTGACTGATCATAGTGACACCATCTTCGAATGGAATGCGGATACGAAGAAAAACCACCACCACCACCACCACCAACAACAACAACAAAAACCAACAAAAAACCGCGCTTGCACCGCACTTCATGTCTGCACACACACACACACACACACACACGCACACACACACACACACACACACACACGCGCGCACGCAGTTTCAGGCCGACAGAAAGACGAAAGGAAGGGACGTAAATGACTTGTCAAGCTGGCGTCAGTTGTCTTTCCCAACAGATCAGATAAACAGTGAACACAACACACAGCACAGCTTGCCTTCTCTCTGCACCCCCCACACCCACACCACCCCTCTTTGCTTTCTTCCTTCTCTCTGCACCCCCCACACCCACACCACCCCTCTTTGCTTTCTTCCTTCTATCTGCACCGCCCACACCCACACCACCCCTCTTTGCTTTCTTCCTTCTATCTGCACCGCCCACACCCACACCACCCCTCTTTGCTTTCTTCCTTCTCTCTGCACCGCCCACACCCACACCACCCCTCTTTGCTTTCTTCCTTCTCTCTGCACCCCCCACACCCACACCACCCCTCTTTGCTTTCTTCCTTCTCTCTGCACCCCCCACACCCACACCACCCCTCTTTGCTTTCTTCCTTCTCTCTGCACCCCCCACACCCACACCACCCCTCTTTGCTTTCTTCCTTCTCTCTGCACCGCCCACACCCACACCACCCCTCTTTGCTTTCTTCCTTCTCTCTGCACCGCCCACACCCACACCACCCCTCTTTGCTTTCTACCTGCTTCTTTTGTGTGTGTGTGTGTGAACGTGTGTGTGTCACTGTGTGTGTGTGTGTGTGTGTGTGTGTGTGTGTGTGTGTGTGTGTGTGTGTGTGTGTGTGTGTGTGTGTGTGTTCTCCTCCTACTTCTCCACCTCTACTCTCCTCCTCTAGCTTCTTTCATTTTCCTTCGCATTGTTTCCCTCCTCCCCTACTGCTGGCCCCCTCTTAATGTGTCTTCTTCTTCTCCTTCGTTTCCAAGGGATATCTGTTAGAATTCCTTCTTTCATCCGCCAGTTCCTAATTTTCTGCATTCACCCATCAACATCAGTGTTCTCAAGGCCTGACTAAGCGCGTTGGCCCGGTTACGCTGCTGGTCAGGCATCTGCTTGGCAGATGTGGTGTAGCGTATATGGATTTGTCCGAACGCAGTGACGCCT
>NC_134884.1:12801550-12844050 GCF_041734735.1 Babylonia areolata
AGCGCAGAGTTAACTAATCCTTTTACTGAGAGTCTGTGCGCCTTGCACACACACACACACACACACACACACACACACACACACGTACGCAAGCACGCACGCACACACACACACACACACACACACACACACACACCTTATACAATAGTGCGTCTGAAGCATCTGTACCGGAAAAGCAGGATCTGAATTTACATATCTGAAGTCTATTAACACCACCTCCCCTGCCGACCCCGACCTGCGCCCCGGGAAAAAAAGTGTGTAAAATTCACGACAGGCAGAGAAAAGAGGCACACAAAAGAATGCAGTTGTCAGAGAAACGGTGGTCACAGTTGTTGCTTTGTTGTGCATGTGCCATGTGTTGGGAGTCTCCGAAAGAGCACAGCCTTTATGGAATACTTTTAGGGTTGAAAAGAGAATTTCTTGATTTTTTTTCCTCTTTGGTTAAGGATCTCTATGTCTCTGTTATATAAGCTTATGTTTATCTGTCTGTCTCCCCTTCTCTCTCACTCTCTTTCTGTCCTCTCGCTTTCCCCAAACTTTTTTCTCTCTCTCTGTTACTCCATTATTTTCGACTTTAATGAACCGTCAATCCGTGATGTACTGTGCTGTAGCGGGGTGACTGGTCCACGTGACTGTGGGGCAGGAGTGAAGGGTGTGGATGACACCTTGGGTGTGTCACTCCGTGTGTTGTTCACTTCTCTCTTGGGAAGCTTTGTGATCGTGCGTTTCCACACCTCTGTGTTGTCTGATACGTGGGATTTATTGGAATGGTTCCTCTCTGTGTGTGCGTGTGTGTGTGCGTGTGCGTGTGCGTGTGTGTTTGGATGAATATATGGGTGTGTGTTTGTCAGTGTCTCTGTCGTATACATTTAATAGCATTTATCATATTACGTACAGTGTATATACACTGATAAAGAGAGAATGAAACTTCTTGCGCCCAAATACGTCATGATATTGTCTTGTGTAGGAGAGAGAGAGAGAGAGAGAGAGAGAGAGAGAGAGGCAGGCACGACACAAACACAAACAGATCATCCACAATGATGACACGAACGGTTTCCCATACGCATCCATCTCTCTCCTTCCTCCCGCACCCCACACTTCCTCCACCACCCCTCCCCTCACCCCCACAACCCTCAGCCACAGATGTCCGAAACCCTGCAGGCTGACTGAGACTGCAACATAGAGGACGTGTGTGTGTGTGTGTGTGTGTGTGTGTGTGTGTGTGTGTGTGTGCATTACGGTGTGTGTGTGCTGGTGAGTGAGTGAGTGAGTGAGTGTGTGTGTGTGTGTGTGTGTGTGTGTGTGTGTGTGCGTGCGTGTGTGTGTGCATTACGGTGTGTGTGTGCTGGTGAGTGTGTGTGTGTGTGTGTGTGTGTGTGTGTGTGTCTGTGTGTGTGCGTGCGTGTGTGTGTGCATTACGGTGTGTGTGTGCTGGTGAGTGTGTGTGTGTGTGTGTGTGTGTGTGTGTGTGTGTGTGTGTGTGCATTACGGTGTGTGTGTGCTGGTGAGTGTGTGTGTGTGTGTGTGTGTGTGTGTGTGCGCGCGTGTGTGTGTGTGTGCTGGTGAGTGAGTGTGTGTGTGTGTGTGTGTGTGTGTGTGTGTGTGTGCGTCTAACTGCGTGCATGTGTGTGTGTGTGTGTGTGTGTGTGTGTGTCCCATAGAGCGCAGTGACGACCTACACACGGCGCCTGACTAGCCCATGTAGCGGCACAGACACCGTGCAGCAGTTGACATGCTGGTTGTCACAGTGCAGCCCACTGTGCTGAACCTGCTGATGTGTGTCACTCAGATGAAGAAACTGTACTGACAAAGTTTGTGAGAGTGTCGTTACTTCGGTGTGTACAACAATTGACAAAGAAAGGAAAGGAGAGAGAGAAAAACAACAAACAACAAACAAAACCAGAACGTTTTATGAGAAAAGATATTTTTTAGTTCGTGACTGTTTCACCAGTTGTGTAATAAGTTGTTTTTTGTTTTGTTTTGATTTCCGGTAAGAAATTTTTACGTTGTGTTGGTAATACGCAACAGAAAATTGTGAACGTTTATCTTTTTTTGTGTGTGTGTTTTGTTTTGTAGTTGTTGTTTATTCATTTTCAGAAAGTTTTCTAATGAGTTGCAAAAGTTGGTTTTTCTATGCAGCGTTCTGTTGCGGAAAAGGGGGAGCTTGGAATCAGACATTTAGGGTGCTATGAATATGAGCATTTGAGAAAATACCATGTTGATAGAAAGAGCGATGAAGTTAAGAAGGAAAGGAAAGAAACAAAGAGTGGAGTTATAAGGAGAAAGCAGACAGAAAAATATGGACCTCATCCCAATTTAATCATGTCATTGAGAAAGAAGACACAGTTCTTAATTTCTCAAGGGAATCCATAAGCAAACTTGTACAAGCTTTTATTGAAATCCAGCTCTGAAAATGGAAACAAAACATTTTTTTCACGTGAGCATGGAATTAAGAAATATGTGATATAAGATATAGATAAAGTGAAAATAGAATCAAGAAGTCACAGAATGATAAGACAGAAAATAGAATCAAGAAGTCACAGAATGATAAGACAGAAAATAGAAGGAAAGACGTCACAGAATGATAAGACAGAAAATAGAAGGAAAGAAGTCACAGAATGATAAGACAGAAAATAGAATGAAGGAGTCACAGAATGATAAGACAGAAAATAGAAGGAAAGACGTCACAGAATGATAAGACAGAAAATAGAATGAAGGAGTCACAGAATGATAAGACAGAAAATAGAAGGAAAGAAGTCACAGAATGATAAGACAGAAAATAGAAGGAAAGAAGTCACAGAATGATAAGACAGAAAATAGAAGGAAAGAAGTCACAGAATGATAAGACAGAAAATAGAATGAAGGAGTCACAGAATGATAAGACAGAAAATAGAAGGAAAGACGTCACAGAATGATAAGACAGAAAATAGAATGAAGGAGTCACAGAATGATAAGACAGAAAATAGAATCAAGAAGTCACAGAATGATAAGACAGAAAATAGAATCAAGAAGTCACAGAATGATAAGACAGAAAATAGAATCAAGAAGTCACAGAATGATAAGACAGAAAATAGAATCAAGAAGTCACAGAATGATAAGACAGAAAATAGAATCAAGAAGTCACAGAATGATAAGACAGAAAATAGAATCAAGAAGTCACAGAATGATAAGACAGAAAATAGAATCAAGAGTCACAGAATGATAAGACAGAAAATAGAATGAAAGAAGTCACAGAATGATAAGACAGAAAATAGAAGGAAAGAAGTCACAGAATGATAAGACAGAAAATAGAAGGAAAGAAGTCACAGAATGATAAGACAGAAAATAGAAGGAAAGAAGCAAAGGAAAGACAATGAGCAGCCACAGTGAGAAACGTCATCCTCTTCTTCCAGCCCTGACACAGCCCATCATCATCATCATCATCATCATCATCATCACCATCATCATCACCATCATCATCATCATCACCATCATCATCATCATCAGAATCGTCGTCGTCATCATCATCATCACCATTATCATCATCATCATCATCACCATCATCATCATCATCATCATCATCATCACCATCATCATCATCATCAGAATCGTCGTCGTCATCATCATCACCATTATCATCATCATCATCATCATCGCCTTCATCATCATCATCATCACCATCATCAGAATCGCCGTCGTCATCATCATCACCATCATCATCATCATCATCATCATCATCACCATCATCATCATCATCATCACCATCATCATCATCATCATCACCATCATCATCATCATCACCATCACCATCATCATCATCATCACCATCATCATCATCATCACCATCATCATCATCATCATCATCATCTCATCAAGATAGAAGGGGAAACACGGTAGAAGTGACAGAATCGCAGCAAAAGTAAAAATCTACAAATAAGCAAACGAATAAAAGCGGTAATGCATGTATAAGCGAACTGATGAATTGTCCAATTTCAGTTTGAAGGAAGTGTCAAGGTGTGCGGACAGATCCATATACGCTGCATCGCATATCCTGTTACAAAGCACCAGATGGCTGACCTTGGCACAAACTGAAGGCACTGACCAGGCCGTGATAACTACGACAGAACTGAACATGGCACCGAACCACACAGTGTGCGTTTCTCGTGTAATAATACTATCACATGAACATGTTCGTTCAAAACGCTGATGTAAAACCATCACTGCATTCGCGACCTTTGCAACTTCGGAACCAGTCAGTCCGAAATGTGAAGGATGCCATGCATTTCGAAACACGAAACAGTTCATTCATACATAAATATCCATTTGCAATGAGAAGGATAAGATTAAACAAGCATGGACAGTACATACAGTAACATCCCCTCAAACCTGATCAGATACCCTTTCAATTTTAGTCAGTAACATTCAGCAGGCGATTCTGCTGTGCGGATCTTTTGAGCGTCATTCTCTTTTCCTCATTCTCATTCCTGTCTTGGACAGAGGGCTCGATTCATGTCAAAGTTCTGATGAACTTAAACCAACAACAACAGCAGCAACAACAACATGTAAGCATGTCTTCATTGCTGTCTGGGTTTGTAGGACGTTCAGCATCAGTACTGTGCAGTCCTCTCCTCTGACCCCTGCCTGTCTCACGTGCAGGGTGTCCCTGGACAGGGCTGTACCGTGTGGCCTTGTTCGTCTTGTGTATGCCGGGTGTGCGGGGTGGTGCCTGCTGAGTGTCATGTGGTCCTGTTTTCATGACCCAGCACACCAACATGTTCGATGGGGGTTACTGACGTGGTGTATATTGTGTCTTCTGCATGCGTGCAAACACGAAGCCGGGTAGGGTGAAGACACCAGCAGGTTTACGCATATGTTGGCCTGGAAGGATGGGAAATACCCCCTCCCCCTTCACCCAGCAGGCGATGTTAGGATTGGAACCAGGAACATGAGGGCTATAGACAACGATGCAAGTCCAATGCGATCATCTGTCAGCGGCTGTGTCCTATCTATGAAGACCGATTTCTTTAGATTTGGGCGTCCATTGTAGATTTGGGACTGCGCCACAAGGCTGTTTTCTATGCTTCCTTTCAAATATTTTACGTCGTCAAGGGAAAACAGGTCAGTTGTATTATCATAGAACAGGCTGGATGAGAATCAAAATTTCCTTTGCCATAGAAAATTTGATGCGAGTATCCAGAGGCCGTCCCTACTGACAATATCAAATGCCATAGTAAGATCGATGCGGGTTACACACAGATACTGTGGTCTACGGCATTGTTCATCCTGACGATCAGTGAAGACAGTGGCAAAGAGACTGGTGGCAGCGGGCAAGGTCCTCAGTGAAACGCTGGTGAATCAACGGTTGGTGACGAGGAATCGAATTTGGCAACAACGGGAAAGGAAGTGTCCTTGAGTTGTCCATTTGTTGTGAACAGCGAAGGTTTGTGACACCCTGAAGTCTGTGGCCACGTCCTCTTCTTCTCACATGTTGGCCACAGTGCCGGGAAGGCTTTGACTGTCGTCGTTCCCGCTGTCAGGAAGATTTCTGCAGGAGTGCCGTTCGTCCCAGGCAGTGGCAGAGATGACTGAACTCAGTCTGGCTGAAGCCTGTCTATGAATTCGATTCATAACCACTGTGTATCATAATAATATTGTAAACAGATGAAAATTAAGAATCTTTGGACTGAAATAAACCAACAAGGCAATGTTTTGAAATGAATCCCAGCTGTAACACAAAGTGAAACCCCCCCCCCAAAAAAAAAACAACCAAAAACCAAAACAAAACAAAAACAAAACAACCCCCCCAAAAAACAAAAAACAAAACAAAAAGTAAACAACAACAACCCTCCCCCCAAAAAACAACAACAACAAAACAACAACAACAACACACACACACACAAAACCAGGCGGTATACAAATAGATATCCAAACACATGGGTAAATAGTCATACATAAGTGTACAGGCAGGCAAGAAAATGTGTAGGCAGTTAGGTGGCTAGATAGGTAGGTGGCCACGAAACATCTGAAACTCTGTGTGTGTGTGTGTGTGTGTGAATTGAACAGGAAACCTTTGCACGGAACGGAAAAAATCACCGAACAGAAACTTTTAGAACGCTGGAATAAACGAAACTGACTCCTCAGTTTGTGTTTAGAACACTAATAATCCATTGAATTTGACAGAAAAAACTGTGATCTGACCGGTAGAAGCACTAAACAGCGACAAAAGCTGTACTTCAGCCGCAAAAGAAGTGACTGTGTATGGACGTGACCTGAGGTGCTGTATGTCAACCTGACAGACCCGTGGCAGCCATGTTTTCCTCATCGTCCTTCACGCCACGCACGTCCACACTGCCCGGGGAGCCTGACCCTGCCGTGCAGCGGGACAAATACACCCTGCTGGATGGTACACCTCTCTTTCCTTTCCTCTCTGTCTGTCTGCCTCTTTCTATCTCCCTCTTCCTCATGTATGTGTGTGTTTGTGTGTGTGTGTGTGTGTGTGTTCCTTACTCTCTATCTGTGTATGTGTGTGCGTGTGTTCCTCTCTCTCTGTCTGTGTGTGCGTGCGCGCGCGTGTGTGTACTATGTGTGTGTGTGTGTTCCTCTCTATCTGTGTGCGTGCGTGCACGCGCGCGCGCGCGCGCGTGTGTGTGTGTTCCTCTCTATCTGTGCGTGTGCGTGTGTTCTTCTCTCTCTATCTGTGTGTGCGTGCGTATGTGTGTGTGTGTTCGTTCTTTAGTTTAGCGTCTTTTCACTATCAGTGATATTAGACGTTAAAAAAAAAGGGGGTGGGGGGTTGAAGGGGGGGGGGCAGGGAACAGGAAAACAGAAAACTAGAAAACTACCAAAAATGCATAACTAACATGTAATTACATTTAACAGTAACAATTCAATAATAACAATGATAATAATCAGAAGCAATTAACACCATTCTGAAGTGCATTAAAGGAATGTAGAAATAGGGCTATGAACTAATGCCTGTGAAAGTTCAACCTATAAGAACCTCGTCAGAAATAACTTTACAAAAATCATCTGCAGAATAATTATTCTCTTTGAAATACTTGGGCAAAAAGGTACGTAACTGCTGACAGTGAAACAAACAATGATGCAAGCTGAACTGCTTACCACAGATGCATGTAACATTTTTACTATACTTTGTCTTCAGCGCATCAAGTTTTATGCGGAAGAAAGTAGAGTTTATTAATCTCGTATAGCAAGCTGATGGATTCGGTATCTTTTCTTTAATAATATTATCGGGGAATAATGTTCCTTTATGTTTTAAAAACTTTTCTTTCCTTCGGTTATGAAATCGACCCCATGCTGATTTTTCTAACAAAGTGTATGCCTCTTTTACGGAAAGACGGACATGTATTTTTGTCGATTTTTCTGAATCTTGTGCTCATCTTTTAGCTGCTTTATCAGCAGCTTCATTGGCATGAATGCTCACATGAGAAGGCACCTAACAAAAACTGACCTCAGTCCCTTTAATCCTTAAACAATGTACCAAATGATTTGCCTCAATAACTAAGTCAGGTCTTGTTTCAAGGCAAAATAATTCTAGAGCATAAAGTACTGATCTGGAATCAACAAAGAATGCTATTTTCGAGAAAACTATTTGATGGCTCACTAAGTAGTTCAGAGCTTGTATAATAGCAATTAGCTCAGCTGTGAATATGGAAAGATGTTTTCCAATAAAGTAAGATTTTTCAACTTTAAAGGCAGGAATATAGAAAGCCGCACCAGCATTTTTGTCATCAAGAGCAGATCCAGTGTGTGTGTGTGTGTGTGTTTGTGTGTGTGTTTGTGTGCGTGTGTGTGTGTGTGTGTGTGTGTGTGTGTGTGTGTGTGTGTGGTGTGTGTGTGTGTGTGTGTGTGTGTGTGGTGTGTGTGTGTGTGTGTGTGTGTGTGTGTGTGTGTGTGTGTTTGTGTGTGTGTGTGTGTGTGTGTGTGGTGTGTGTGTGTGTGTGTGTGTGTGTGTGTGTGTGTGTGTGGTGTGTGTGTGTGTGTGTGTGTGTCGCAAAACAGTGACTTCCCCTCTTCCCCTTTCGGTCTGTGACTGCTTTTGTTTCTTTTAAACAACTATGTCTGGTGAATTAGACTGTTTCAACACTGCATACACACACGTACGTGAGCGCGCGCGCGCACGCACACACACACATGCATACACGCATACACAAACATACATTCATACACACATTCATGCATGCACACACACACACACACACGTCAGTCACCACCACCATCACCAATAATAATCATCATCATCATTATGAACGCACGGACCTTTCCAGTTCCTCCTGGTCCTCCCCCATCCTCCTCCCTCTCCTCCCAACCACCTCAGCTCAGCCATCCTCATTCCTTCCTCCACCAACTGTTCACGCCCAGCAAGGCTGTGACAAAGTGTCCCTTATGTCCCAGGTTGGCCGGCCCCTCCTGCCGTGTTGCCACAGGATATAGGGGGGTGGGGGTGGGGGGTCCCGACAAACAAGGCAGGCAGACAGAGGGGGCTTATAGTGAGAGAGAGAGGGATGAGAGAAAGGGGGGATGGGGTGGAGGGGGATGAGAGAGGGGGTATGGGGGTGGAGGGGGAGGGAAGAGAGGCAGGGAAGGGGATATTTTTTTGCAAGGAAGACCAAATGTTTGTTATGGGACTTAGGGTATAACCATTTTCTTACCATTTTTTAAAGTGTTTCGTAAACCCGTCTGTTGCACACTAAAACCAGTACACCCTCTCTCACTCGCTCATTCGTTCTCACTACACATTCACATCAGTTCATTCTGATCTTGTATGTGTTATTTTGACTGAAGATGCATCAGACAGACGAGCACTCGTACGGCAAAAACACGCATTTGAATTACGGTTTCGTTTCCGTCGATAGTTCCGACCCCCCCTCCCCACTCCTCCAAACTACCCACCTACCGGTCCAGTTTACAATCATTTTAGCGATAATACAATGCACTCCATTATTTCTGTATGTTAGGAGCTTACACACAGAGCATTGTGGTGAGTGAGGTTAGTTTGACAGTCCTGTCTTCACCTTCCTGTGACCCCAGCTGTCCACACTGAAAACAGTGGACCCCCTGCCTCTCCCCCCTGTCCCCTGTAGTCTCCTCACACAACAAACTCACTGTACCTTTTACATTGTCATTGGATTTTAACACACCCAAACCTCCGCTCTTGGGCCCCCCTCCTCCCCCAACCCCCAAGTGCATTTCCTCCGTGTCTTTATTTGTGCCAGATGAGAATGTGAGCCATTTGTGGCCACCGGAACACGATTTCATCTGACCATCTGCTGTCTGTTACAAAAGAATTCGTTTATTGTACAAATGCTAGATTTGTAACAGTCCATACGGATCTATCAACGTTCTATCAAACAGAAAAAACGTTCTCCCACTGGTGGAAAGGGTCTGGCACAAGTGAAAGTGACTGACTGTCAGCTGTTTGAAGTATGATTTTTCTCAAGGCCTGACAAAGCGCGTTGGTTACGCTGCTGGTCAGGCATCTGCTTGGCAGATGTGGTGTAGCGTATATGGATTTGTCCGAACGCAGTGACGCCTCCTTGAGCTACTGAAACTGAAACTGAAACTGAAGTATGATGCATCTGTCCTCATTTAGATGTTTGGAGAGATCAGGTTTTTGACGCTATCACCCCAGGGTGTGTCAACACACTGTTGTATGACGTGATAGTATCAACACACAGCTGGCCAAACCGTTACTGACAGTCCTGCGCTGGTGCAGATATACACGGGTGCACGGAGAGAGAGAGTGTGTGTTGGGGGCGGGGCGGGGAGGTGGAGGGGGGGGGGGGGGGGGGGGCCGGAACAAAACGAAGTAGTTCTATTTCACTGGTTAATTAATGAGCCTTTTTCCCACCCAGCCCTGTATTTGTTGGGTGAGGCGGGGAAGTGTGGCATTGGTGACGTAACTAAACTCGCAGTTGACGCTACCCGGATTTCCACGTGTTACAGAAACAATACATTTGTTAGAAGTCATAGAACCCTCGGGCTTAGCGGCCAAATGATCACAGTGGCTGATGGTTGTGGCGCAATTGAACATGGAAGACAGGAAACCACGTGACATGAACGACCAGCTGTTGTGTTGGGAATGTTACCTCATCTTCTCTTGGCCATGTTTAGTGATGTCACCGTTTATTTATTTATAGTCTGTTCATGTAAGATGATGATATTAGACTGAAAGTAAATGATATTATTATTATTTTTTTTATTGTTGTTGTTGCTGTTATTTGGATTATTATTATTTCGATCATAATGATGATGATTGTTATTATTGATTAGAAATCGACATTTCTGTATAATCGAATGAAAAGGGGGACGGTTGAGGTGGAGGGAAGGGGTGGCAAGGGGGGGGGGGAGGCTAAGAAAGGAAGAGAGAGAGAGAGAGAGAGAGAGAGAGAGAGAGAGAGCAGAATGTGGAAAAGATAGAGTACAAAATGTAAAATGGAGATGGTGAGTGTCAGTGTTTGGAGAAAGATAAAAACATAATATTGGAAGGGTGTGTGTGAGAGGGGGGACGGGGGAAGCGGGATTAGGACAGAAATTAATCAATAATCAAATATTGTATGCACTACTTCTGTAGATTATTATTTGAAAAGAGGTTCAGGTAGGGACCTACAATAAATAACCTGGACTATTCAACACATAACTAGCTAACTTTAATGAAGAACAGTTTGAAATATATAACTTTTTCCCCCAAATATTAACTTTTGAAACTGGTAACACGTGTTCAGTAATTTCTGGAGGCAAAAAAGGTTTCATTACTAAACAGCGGGTTAAAACGTGATGTCACCCAACTTATCAATGGGGTGGTTTCTTATCCACTAAAAGTGCAGCTGAGCATTTAGCCGTATTTATTCCTTGAAGGCTGAGTTTGATCAAGCCATCACCACCAAAAGTGCAGCTGCTACCAATCCACATTAAACTGACTCAAATCATATGTATTCTGCAATGCTTTTGCGGTCCAGTTATAAATTTTCCAGCAGCAGTTTGTCAGAAATCGATTCATTGTGATGACCGTAATTACTGGTCAGATCAGACTGTGAGGCAACATGAACGGAAATCAGTAGCCCACAGGTAGTATCACAGTGACCCATGACCTCCCAGACTTTCGTCTACTGACAGGTGTAAAACGCACTTTATGTTCGGTATAGTTAGCGTTTTTATCGCCGTCATCTCATGTCATCGTCATGCTCTGTTGGTCTTACACACCTACGCCCAAGGCACATACATTTTTTTTTCTTAATGTTCTGCTGCAGTACGTTATATTGTATCTCTCTCATCTCATCTCTCTGTTTCTGTCTCTGTCTGTCTGTCTGTCTCTGTCTTTGTCTCTGTCTCTGCCTGTCTGTCTGTCTGTCTGTCTGTGTATCTCTCTTCCTCTCTCTGTGCAGTATGTGTGTGTGTGCATGTGTGCGTTTGTTCACATGGGAAGAATGTGTGCGCACAACTGAATGTTGAAGAACATGAGCTTACATTTCTACACAACTGTATCATGTCTTACATTACTGTTTGTGAGTGTCAATACTGTTTTCATCACCACGGTCAGTTCCTGCTGACACCAGGTTATACTAAGTAAGTTCCGTGAAATGTAACGCCATTGTGATCAGAACACACCGACAGTATGTTCCTCTTCCGTCATTGTCAAGATGCATCAAATGCTGCTGGTGTTTCGTGAATTACACCAACATGTAACTGAAAGAATGATGAGGAATTTATTTGTCCGGACCGAACAGTTTAACATAATAACAGCAGAAAATGAAGAAGGTCGAAACATGGGTCAGGCATCTTGCTTCGCGTCTGACATGTGTGCGATGTTTCGGAGCTGCACACATCTTGGGAATTTGACGACTGCTAACCGTTCGTCCAGTGAGCTGAGCACGTGTCATGGAGATGGATGGTGGCGGCAGCGTAGTGACTCACACCAGGGCCAGGAAGACAGACCAACATAGTGACTCACACCAGGGCCAGGAAGACAGACCAACATAGTGACTCACACCAGGGCCAGGAAGACAGACCAACATAGTGACTCACACCAGGGCCAGGAAGACAGACCAACATAGTGACTCACACCAGGGCCAGGAAGACAGACCAACATAGTGACTCACACCAGGGCCAGAAGACAGACCAACATAGTGACTCACACCAGGGCCAGGAAGACAGACCGACATAGTGACTCACACCAGGCCAGGAAGACAGACAACATAGTGACTCACACCAGGGCCAGGAAGACAGACCAACATAGTGACTCACACCAGGGCCAGGAAGACAGACCAACATAGTGACTCACACCAGGGCCAGGAAGACAGACCGACGTGCATCTGACTGATTCACACTCTGCATGTGCACTGCTCTTTGTTTGGGGTGTGGGGCTTTCTTAAAAAAAAAAAAAAATCCTCGTCTCCTTCATGGATATTTTGAAACAATAAAAAAGAGAAACTTTGAGCGGAGTTTTGGGTGTTGTTGGAGAAGAAAAAATCCAGTGTGCGGTATTCACATGGAATACTTATTATTTAAAAAAACAAAACAACAACAAAAAACAAATAAAAAAACAAACAAAAAAACACACAACAACAACAACAATAAAAAAAACCCGAGGGTTTTCTTATTAATTTCTTTACTAATACAGTAATAGCAACATTTGCTGTTGTTGCTGCCCCATCATCCGCACCTTTCGATAACACTGATTGCTCATACGTCGCCCATCCCCAGTTCACATGTAGACAGACATCCCCAGTTCACATGACCCCAGTTCACATGTAGACAGACATCCCCAGTTCACATGTCCCCAGTTCACATGTAGACAGACATCCCCAGTTCGCATGTAAACAGACATCCCCAGTTCACATGTCCCCAGTTCACATGTAGACAGACATCCCCAGTTCACATGTCCCCAGTTCACATGTAGACAGCCATCCCCAGTTCACATGTAGACAGACATCTTCAGTTCACATGTAGACAGCCATCCCCAGTTCACATGTAGACAGCCATCCCCAGTTCACATGTCCCCAGTTCACATGTAGACAGACATCCCCAGTTCACATGTCCCCAGTTCACATGTAGACAGCCATCCCCAGTTCACATGTCCCCAGTTCACATGTAGACAGCCATCCCCAGTTCACATGTCCCCAGTTCACACGTAGACAGACATCCCCAGTTCACATGTCTCCAGTTCACATGTAGACAGACATCCCCAGTTCACATGTCTCCAGTTCACATGTAGACAGCCATCCCCAGTTCACATGTCCCCAGTTCACATGTAGACAGCCATCCCCAGTTCACATGTCCCCAGTTCACATGTAGACAGCCATCCCCAGTTCACATGTCCCCAGTTCACATGTAGACAGACATCCCCAGTTCACATGTAGACAGACATCCCCAGTTCACATGTCCCCAGTTCACATGTAGACAGACATCCCCAGTTCACATGTAGACAGACATCCCCAGTTCACATGTAGACAGCCACACCCACTTCGTCTGCCGAAGTCCCGGCACCGGCATCACACACGGAGCCACGAGTTAGGGAGTGTATTACTGCCTCATTATTATATAGCAGTCGCTGTGTACACGAATGAAAAGGTTGTTTGTTTTTTGGGGGGAGAGGTGGTGGTTGTCTTTTTTTTTTGGCGGGGAGGGGGGGTGGCGGGGGAGGGGGGGGGGGTGTAGGTTGTAATGATACTGTGCCAGTGCCTTGTTCTCTGGTAATCATGTAATGTTCTCCGGTTACAGGCACGGAGAAAGTTTTTATCGTCAGTTGTTGATTGCAGCGCTGTTGTGCATTGCCGACTTGTCATCGTTTTGCAGTCGTCGTTTACACGTAATGACGACGTTTTTGTTATCAATCACTGGGTAATTACGGCACTTGTGTGCAAAGGTCAGGGGACTAATTAAAGGTCACTTGTTGTCTCCCTTCACTGCTTCGTAAATTTGGGGGATCGTTTTTGGTGGTGACTGTTGTTAGCTTCATTGACGATGTGTTTCCGTTAGGTTTTGTTTGTTTCTTAGCGAGAGTGCGAATAAGGATTATGGACATATTTTCATGACACACAGTGGAAATAACTGTTATAGGGCAAGGACCAACGGGGTAGTGGTCCTGATCTGTGTCTTGATCCAGCGAGTTTGTTAGAAAAATTCTTCACATTTGGACATCGGCAAAAGGTAACAATGGGTATGATGTCTTGAGAACACGTGGATGGATGACTACGACACTTTGTGGAGAGACAGGCCACTGGGCAGTGATAATGTCTCTTTGTTTTCTCTTTCTGAGATAATTACTTTATTCTGGTTCTGATCTTGACCTGTTTAAAAAAAAGAAATTGATCATATCTAGATATACCAAAACTCGAGACAAAGGAAATATGTATTTTTGTTTTGTTTGTTTGTTGCTTGTTTGTTTTGTTGCTTGTTTGTTTTGAAAGAGCCAGGCACCGCAGTACACGCGAGTTCTGATAAATTTGCGAGCAGGTAAAATGCACCAGTGGCGATAAAACACTGTCCGTGATCCAAACATTCACACGGAGTCACCCCCTCCCCCATCTTTGCTGTTTCCCTCCTGTCCTCCCTCCCCCCCTCCCCCATCTTTGCTGTTTCCCTCCTGTCCTCCCTCCCCCCCTCCCCCATCTTTGCTGTTTCCCTCCTGTCCTCCCTCCTCCCCCCTCCCCCATCTTTGCTGTTTCCCCCCTGCCCCCCCTCCCCCATCTTTGCTGTTTCCCTCCTGTCCTCCTCCCCCCTCTTTGCTGTTTCCCTCCTGTCCTCCTCCCCCCTCTTTGCTGTTTCCCTCCTGCCCCCCTCCCCCATCTTTGCTGTTTCCCTCCTGTCCTCCCTCCCCCCTCCCCCCTCCCCCATCTTTGCTGTTTCCCTCCTGTCCTCCCTCCCCCTCCCCCATCTTTGACTGTTTCCCTCCTGCTCCCTCCCCCTCCCCCATCTTTGCTGTTTCCCTCCTGTCCTCCTCCCCCTCCCCCCCCCCCCATCTTTTGCTGTTTCCCTCCTGTCTCTCCCCCTCCCCCCTCCCCCATCTTTGCTGTTTCCCTCCTGTCCTCCACCCTCCCCCCCTCCCCCATCTTTGCTGTTTCCCTCCTGTCCTCCTCCCCTCCCCCCCCCATCTTTGCTGTTTTCCCTCCTGTCCCCCCCTCCCCCATCTTTGCTGTTTCCCTCCTGTCCCCCTCCCCCCCCCCCCCATCTTTGCTGTTCCCTCCTGTCCTCCTCCCCCCTCCCCCCATCTTGCTGTTTCCCTCCTGTCCTCCCTCCCCTCCCCCCTCCCCATCTTTGCTGTTTCCCTCCTGTCCTCCCTCCCCCCCTCCACATTTTGCTGTTTCCCTCTGCCTGTCCTCCCTCCCCCCTCCACCATCTTTGTGTTTCCCCATCCTGTCCCTCCTCCCCCCCCCCCTCTCCCCCTCTTTGCTGTTTCCTCCTGTCCTCCCTCCCCCCCCTCCACTTTGCCTGAGTTCCCTCCTGTCCTCCCTCCCCCTCCCCTTCTTTGCGATTCCCTCCTGTCCTCCATCCCCCCTCCCCCATCTTTGCTGGTTTCCCTCCTGTCCCCCCCTCCACCCCATCCCCCCTCTTGCTGTTTCCCTCCTTGTCCTCCCCTCCACCCCCCATCCTCCCCCCCCCCCTCCCTCCACCCCTCCCCCATCTTTGCTGTTTCCCTCCTGTCTCCCTCCACCCCTCCACCCCCTCTTTGCTGTTTCCCTCCTGTCCTCCCTCCCCCCTCCACCATCTTTGCTGTTTCCCTCCTGTCCTCCCTCCCCCTCCACCATCTTTGCTCTGTTTCCCTCCTGTCCTCCCTCCCCCCCTCCACCATCTTTGCTGTTTCCCTCCTGTCCTCCCTCCCCCCTCCACCATCTTTGCTGTTTCCCTCCTGTCCTCCCCCCCCCCTCCCCCATCTTTGCTGTTTCCCTCCTGTCCTCCCCCCCCCCCCCTCCACCATCTTTGCTGTTTCCCTCCTGTCCTCCCTCCCCCCTCCCCCATCTTTGCTGTTTCCCTCCTGTCCTCCTCCCCCCTCCCCCATCTTTGCTGTTTCCCTCCTGTCCTCCCCCCCCTCCCCCCTCCCCCATCTTTGCTGTTTCCCTCCTGTCCTCCCTCCACCCTCCACCATCTTTGCTGTTTCCCTCCTGTCCTCCCTCCCCCCTCCACCATCTTTGCTGTTTCCCTCCTGTCCTCCCTCCCCCCTCCCCCATCTTTGCTGTTTCCCTCCTGTCCTCCCTCCCCCCCTCCCCCATCTTTGCTGTTTCCCTCCTGTCCTCCCTCCACCCCTCCCCCCTCTTTGCTGTTTCCCTCCTGTCCTCCCTCCCCCTCCTCCCCCATCTTTGCTGTTTCCCTCCTGTCCTCCCTCCCCCCCCCTCCCCCATCTTTGCTGTTTCCCTCCTGTCCTCCTCCCCCCCTCCCCCTCCCATCTCTGGGTTCTTCATCCTCTGCTGAGATTACACGATGTCAGAGAAGAGAAATGTGTGTGTGTGTGTGTGTGTGTGTGTATGTGTGTGTGTGTGTGTGAGAGAGAGAGAGAGAGAGAGAGAGAGTGCGTGTGTGTGCCGTTTCTCGTGTAACTGAATACCTTTACGGAATTTTAGACAGATCGCACCATAACGCAGCCCGTTCTGTTATCTTGACTGTTGTTTCAAAGACGTGATTTCATACCTGTGCGCGCTGTGTTGAAGACATCTCCGTTTATCCTCACATCCCGTCACTGTGTATACTGGACAATACGAGACATGTTCATGTCAGAAAACCCGATAGGTTACACCTTCATGAAAATGTTTTCATATTTCATGATATAACATATGAAACATTTGGCATTGTGCTCACAATCAGTTACAATAGTCACACCACCTGGTTAGTTTTGAAATACATTTTTTTGAAAATAATATTTGATGGATTTAGTATTATGCATTGTATACATTCTAGAAAGAAGTAAAAGGTACACGTAGGTGCACAGATGGACGTCATCCGCTCTCACACTCATGTTTTAGTGGATCTTTTATTTACAAGAGTTTTCACTTTTGCCCTGAATATATTAATTCTTCATGTTTTGTTATTCTTTGTCTTGTCAGATGAAGAGGTGTGTGAGTTCAGGTGATGTTTGTGGCGTGGTGTGTGTTGGTTGGGGAATGGCATGATGGGCCATGCGTTGTGCACATGATGCTGTTTTAACACGTTTTGTTGTTTAGCTTTAGGTGGTTTGCATGGTGTGTGTTCACACGAACTGATTATTTTAATTACTGTGTGGTAGTTACCAGTATATCCCTTTAGCTATATTTTCTTTTTACTGCCCTTACATTTTACCGTAAAGCGCGGTGAGCCTGCTGTTGGCATGGAGCTATGTGCTCAACAACACTCCGCAATATACTACAATGTATTTACAATGTATGTGTCAGCGTCTGCTGTGTTTAAGAGTGAAATCGAGAGAGAGAGAGAGGGAGGGACACTGAACACTGAACACTTTAATGTCAATAGCTTTACAGCCCTAATGACATGGGGGTTCATAATACAAATAACAACATGCATCAATAGTAATGATATTGATGAAAACCAAAGCCAAAACGAAATCAATCAATCTGTGCAACAAAGTGCAGTTCGACCATCCATTCAAAGTAATGGCATGTAGTGAGAAATAAAAACAAAAACATATATAAATGTATAACATAAATATTTTCCATATGAGAATGACAACACAGATTTCACTTTTCACAATCAGCAACACCTGATACTATTTTATTATTGTTGGTTTTTTTCCGTCGCATGTTATTCGCTTCGGCAATATATTTTGCAAGTGACTGTAGTGAAGTTTCCTGATTTAGATTAAGCACTCCAAAAATATCTTCATTCTTTGCTAAATTTGTTTTAAATACAACACATTTTTCTCGAATATCGTCATAAGCTTTACAACTAAACAAAAAATGTAATTCATCCTCCCTTGAATGACCGCACATCGGACAAGGGGAGAGTAACGAGGGCTCAGTCTGAAACCACTTTTCATAAGCATTCAAACCAATCGTTCTCGTTCTAAATCTGGCGAGACTTGTTCGGTGCCACTTGTTTGTCACGACTGTGATATATTTTTCTGTTTGAAATATACTTTTAAAACTATAAAACCATCTATATTTCTCAGTGCTTTCCATTTTACAGTGCCAATTCTGTTTATATGAAGCAATTAGCCTATCTTTGAATTCTGAAACAAATCCTTCTACACATCCAACTCCCTGACACATCCACACAATCCCAAATCCATTTACAGTTAATGTCTTCCTTACAAAATATACCCAGTTTTCCTTCCCTCTCTCATGTTCATTTACTAACATTTCATACGCCTGCTTACATAATCTCGATGTGGGTAGCCTTATTAATTTTAACCAATATTTTATACATTTCACACATGATTTAATGTATAATGGGTATCTACCACTTTCTCCATATAATACAGTATTTGAAGCATGTAATGGAACATTTAAAAAAACATTTAATAGCTAATGTATGTACTTTTTCTAAATCTTTGTTATCAGAAAGTCCCCAAATTTCGGCACCGTATGTTATCATTGGTTCTATTTGAGTATCAAAAAGTTTCCAAAATATATATGAATCTATCGAGCCTAACTTACGTAAACACCTTAAGATTTCTATAACCCTCTTCTTCCCCTTTCTACAAATCTCTGCTACTGTCCTTGTCAAACTCAGCTTAGTTGTAAAAATCATACCAAGATACTTATAAGCATTAGTTACCTTCACTTCATCAGTTCCATAGTGCCATCTTTCATATCTAGACAGGTAACCACCTTTTCTAAACACAACTACATTTGTTTTCTCAAGATTAACTTTTAAAAATAATCTATCTGCTTCTTGCTTTAATATGTTCAGCTGATTTTGAAGTCCTATGGCCGTGTCAGACAAAAGAATTACATCATCTGCAAATAATATGAGAAACAGTTCAACAGCCCCAGGGATCATTTGAATCCCATGTCTTCCTTTTTTCGTTATCTCTCCTGCCAGTTCATTAATAAAGAACGAAAACATCATAGGGCTCAACAGACATCCTTGTTTTACGCCACGTGGGCAATCAAATACATCTGAATATACACCCTTCTCACGCACACACGCTAAAACTGCATCATATACACCACGCAGTGCCATATAAAACTTACCATCAACACCAGTTTTACGTAACACATTCCATAAACTATTTCGATTCACAGAGTCGAAGGCCTTCTGAAAATCTAGGGAGAGAGAGAGAGAGAGAGAGAGTATGATTTGTTAAATCACCGTTCTGTTTCTGTATCACTGTCAGCTTATAGCGTACCACTTTAGATTTTGAGAGAAGCCATTTCTAATGCAGTGACAAATCTACACAGGACAACCAACAGACTGTTATATAAGGTGAAAGGAAACAAATAGGAATGTGTCATTTCCCAATCACACACACACACACACACACACACACACACACAGATTTCCCAGCAGCAGTGAGGTCGCTGTGTGACTGTGTGTCAGTGTCACACCAACAGCCTGTCAACTGTTCCGTGCAGCTGTACACAGGTCAACACCATGTCACTGATCACCACGCCCCTTCCGTGAAGGATGTGAGAGAGAGAGAGAGAGAGAGAGAGAACAGAAGAGAAATAGGATAAGGAGAGAGACACATTGCAAGACGGACAGAAGGAGAGAGACACATTGCAAGACGGACAGTAGGAGAGAGACACATTGCAAGACGGACAGTAGGAGAGAGACACATTGCAAGACGGACGGACAGAAGGAGACACATTGCAAGACGGACGGTAGGAGAGAGACATATTGCAAGACGGATTGCAAGACGGACAGAAGGAGAGAGACACATTGCAAGACGGACAGTAGGAGAGAGACATATTGCAAGACGGACAGTAGGAGAGAGACATATTGCAAGACGGACAGTAGGAGAGAGACATATTGCAAGACGGACAAACTCAGATACGTAGTAGAAAGGGACAGAGAAGGGCAGGCATGAAGACAGACAGACAGATAAACAGACTGACAGACAGACATATCTTTCTGCATGAATACCACAGTACGTCAACCAGCTAAGGAGAAGAAAGGTATGGAGAAAGTACGGACAATGGTAACAGCGCAAAGTGTTAGCTCAAAAGAAACGTTACATCCACAAATGACATAATTACATCTTTGTCTTTGATAACAGCGAAGAAAAAAACAACAAAAACAAACAAACAAACAAAAAAAAAACCCACACACCTTGTTTGCTGTCACTAGGTTCAGTTTCAAGGAACTGTCAAAGACTGATCCAATATGGCTGCACCACGTAATCATAATTGGTATTCATATAACACTGCATCTTGTGCAGAGACATGTCATTCACACGCATGTCATTCACACGCATGCATAACTCTAAACTTGAGAAACTGAAGACAAAGAAGAGGCAGGGGAAGGAGGCTGTCTTGGAAAAAGGTGGGTTTTAAGGCCAGACTTGAAAGAGCTGAGTGTGGAGACCTGACGAAGCGAAAGAGGAAGTTCATTCCAAAAACAAGGTCCATAGACAGAAAGAACGTCGACCGACAGTGGAGTGTTTGAGTCTGGGTATGCGTAAACAGGGTGGGTCCGAAGCCGATCATAGAGAGCGAGATGGGGTGCAGAGGTGAAGGCAGCCACAGAGATAGGAAGGGGTAGATTTGTGAATACATTTATAACATAGAGTGCTGATCTTGTACTTTATTCTGTTTTGTGACAGGGAGCCAATGGAGATGTCGCAAAAGAGGAGTGATGTTCTCAGATCTGTTCTTTCTGAAGACAAGTCTGGCACGCACATCTGCTAAAGAAATGATAAATAAGATAAATACGATGGATCAGATGCCTGACAAAACACTGGTCGGGCCTTGGGAGCCTTCCATAGGTTTGTAGAAACATCAGCATGAAATGAGAATGAAAGCAAACAAGTAAATACATTGAAATATAATGAAAACGAAAGATACATTGAAGGCAAATGATTGAAGCAAAGTAAGAATAAAAATGGGCCACATCCAGCGAACGTGTGTATACCCACAAACACGCGTGCATACACACACAAGCGTGCAGATGCACACACACGCATGCATGCACACAAACATGCACGCGCGCACACACTGACACAAATACAAACACACACACTGACACAAATACGCGCGCGCGCATACACTGTGACACACACACACACACACACACACAGTATCAGTACACTACACATTCATACATTGTTTTCTTTTTCTTCATCTTGCGTTACCTTTACCCACGCGAACTAATGCCACTTCAGAAAAGGGAATGACAGGGCTTTTCTTCTGTAAAGAGGAATCATATGGTATTTCGCGTTGTTTCTACAAGATGTTATTGATTATTCTCGAGCTACCCGGCAAATTGGACATCTGCATAAAAACGATATTGTCGTGTTCCTTTTAACGAGAGAGAGAAAGAGAGAGAGAGAGAGAGAGTTTTGGAAGTTTCCTGTTCGTTTTATTTACTTTTACAGTACGGCAAAACTTCTGAGCTTTGAAACCTATAACGATTTGGAGATTGTCAAAGAAATGTAGCGATCGGTGTACTGTAACAGTCACGATAGATAGTATCAAAGCAATATGAGAGAGAGAGAGAGAGAGAGAGAGAGAGAGAGAGAGAGAGAGAGAGGTTATCTCTTTCTTAGTATCTCTGTCTGCCTCACCACTTGCCTCAGACACACTCACGCGCACATACTCACACACACACACACACACGCACGCACACACACACACACACACACACACACACACACACACACACACGTTTCTCATCACCTGAACTGCACCATGTCATTAACAACGAGCAGGAGCAGACAGACAGGCAGTGTATGACAGGAACCTGTAGATCATCATCAGCCAGGAATGGGCAGTCCTAGTCTGCTGTGTGCTGCGTGGGACCACTACACTGAGAGATTTGTTTACATGGTCCCTGCTTTGGACCACTACACTGAGATTTGTTTACATGGTCCCTGCTTTGGACCACTACACTGAGAGATTTGTTTACATGGTCCCTGCTTTGGACCACTACACTGAGAGATTTGTTTACATGGTGCCTGCTTTGGACCACTACACTGAGAGATTTGTTTACATGGTCCCTGCTTTGGACCACTACACTGAGAGATTTGTTTACATGGTCCCTGCTTTGGACCACTACACTGAGAGATTTGTTTATTTGTTTACATGGTCCCTGCTTTGGACCACTACACTGAGAGATTTGTTTACATGGTCCCTGCTTTGGACCACTACACTGAGAGATTTGTTTACATGGTCCCTGTTTTGGACCACTACACTGAGATTTGTTTACATGGTCCCTGCTTTGGACCACTACACTGAGAGATTTGTTTACATGGTCCCTGCTTTGGACCACTACACTGAGATTTGTTTACATGGTCCCTGCTTTGGACCACTACACTGAGAGATTTGTTTACATGGTCCCTGCTTTGGACCACTACACTGAGAGATTTGTTTACATGGTCCCTGCTTTGGACCACTACACTGAGAGATTTGTTTACATGGTGCATGCTTTGGACCACTACACTGAGATTTGTTTACATGGTGCATGCTTTGGACCACTACACTGAGATTTGTTCACACAGTCCATGCTGCTGCTCTGTCTGTCTGTCTGTCTCTCTGTCTCAATGTTTCTCAGTCACATGCCATGCATACTTCTAGATCAGTATACGCAAATGCTTTCTTTCTCGCGTGCACACATACACATACAAACACGCACGTGAACACACACATACACACACACACACACACACTCTCTCTCTCTCTCTCACACACACACGCATACACACACACACACACACACATACACACACACACACCTCACATTTATTTGTATCAAATCACTGAAGTTAAGCCCAAAATACATCGAATACACTTTTTACGTTTGCTTCAACACTGATGTGAAGGGCCTCAACAGACAGGTGTCTCAGTGTTATGCAAGCATAGCAAATCTCGCCATGAATGTAACAAAAACTTGAGTCAGGTTTTATTCGCAGCTGGTAAAAAAACACCACAATGACAGAGTACAGTTCTGAATGTGCTATCACGCGGCATGTTAATGACTGTACTTGCTTTGTGGAAACGCACTCATACCACTTTTCACAATGACACAATGCAGCGATACGTTTTCTGATTATTTCTCTCTCTCTTTGCTTTCTTCCCCTTTCTTTTCCACCCTTTTTCTTTCTCATCTTCCCTCTAAAAACTTTGTTCTTTTCTTTTTTTTCCTGTAAAAAAATGTTTTCCAACTCTTTTCTTTTCCACTCAGCCCCATAACGAAAAGTCCTGTTTGAGGTGTATGAGCGATGAAACCATGACATCATCCTGGACTTGCTCAGTGACCACAGTTTCAGTGGCGTCACAGTGTTCGGAAAAAGTCATATACGCTTTATAACCCAACGCGCTGCATTCACGTGTGGGTGTGGGTGGTGTGTGCAAGGTGGTTGAGCTGTGCCAGTTAACATTCCGGGCAGAGGTGGGATGAGTGTGGGGGAGGGGAGAGGTGGGGGGTGGGGGGGGGGGGTAGTGAGGAGATGGAGGGTTAGAAAGAGAAGGGTGAGGGCATGGCGGTAGCGGGGGGGGGGGGGGGGGGGGGGGGGGGGGGGGGGGGGGGAGTAAGTAGGTGTCTCTGTTTAGATGGGCATGGTGTGGGTGTCTGTCTTTGCCTCTCTATCTCTCAATATTTGTTTGTTTGGCTGGTTCGATCTCTCTCTCTCTCTCTCTCTCTCTCTCTCTCTCGGCGCGCGCACACACACATACATACACACACACACACACTCCGTGACACACATTCACTCAAACACACCCCATGCACCCACGCACTCACACAAACCCACACCCACCCACCCACGCACACAAGAGTACATGGCTGGACACACACAGACAGACACACGAAGACGAGGTGTAGTTGGCAGACAGTTAAACAGGTCATGTTTGCACTGAGACACTTGGCGTAGACTCCAACGACGAGGCACAGAATGTGAAATCATGTTTTTGAGAGAGAGACAGAGAGAGAGAGAGAGAGAGAGACGCTTTTTGACGCTTTGATGTTTTACTGTCATTGACTGTACAGTCCTTGTGACAGGGGGGAACAATACATTATCAGGAAACACAAGATCAAACAAAGAAACATAAAAAAAATCAACATTCTCATCACACATACAAATAATGTATATACCGACAATGGGACAAACATAAATCAACTGATCACTTCGGTCAGCTCGACCATCCAAAATGAATAAATATTCCGGTATACACATGCACACAATCATGTGTATCTATCAAATTATCATCAAATAATATGTCCTATAATAGTTTTTTTTTCCCATAAATGAATAAATGAATTTTGCTTTACTCATACATGTACATCTAAACTTCTGTTTATCATTTTCTTTCGAAAATCCCATGCTTCTGAAATAAATTTAACAAATGATTTTATGATGTCTTCATCATTCGATCTGAGCAGCATTGTCGTATCTTCTCTTCTTACTACATCCTTTTCAAAAAAATACATTTTTTACGAATAAAATCATAAGATTTGCACTGAAACACAAAATGTTTTTCATCATCAGTAGCTGAGTTACATATTGGACAGGGAGACTGTGTTACTGTGCCAGTTTCAAACCATCTTTTATTGGCACTAAAGCCAAGTGTTCTCAGTCTAAATTTGGCTAGGTTTGTTCTGTGCCACCTGTTTGATATTATCATAATAAATTTTTCTGTTTGGAATATACTTTTAAATGAAAAGAACCAAGTATATTTTTTCTTTGCATTCCATTTGTGCACGCCAGTTTTGTTTGTATGATGCAATCAGTCTATCTTTAAGTTCAGAAATAAATCCATTTTCATACCCTACGCCCTGGCACAACCATACAATTCCAAATCCATTTTCTATTAATGCCTTCTTAACAAAGTATGCCCAGTTTTGCTTCCCTGCTTCCTCTTGTACCAATATCATTTCATAAGCTTGTCTACATAGCCTTGATACTGGTAAATGTGTTACCTTAATCCAGTATTTAATACATTTTACAAATGTTCTCAAATAAAGTGGGTATCTGCCTGTCTCCCCGTATAGAATCTTATTTGATGAATGAAGTGGAACACCAAGGAAACGATTAATAGCAAATGTGTGTACTTTTTCTATATCCTTATTGTTGCTAAGACCCCTGACTTCTGCCCCGTAAGTCAGCATAGGCTCAATCTGCGTATCAAATAATTTCCAAAATATACAAAGACCAATGCAATTTAACTTTCTAAGCGATCTGATTATTTCTATGACACCCTTCTTCCCTTTTCTATATGATTCCTCCCAAGCATGCTTCAAACTTAGTTTCGTTGTAAAATAAAGTCCTAAGTATTTGTAAGAGTTTGTTACCTTTACATCTACGAGAGAGAGAGAGAGAGAGAGAGAGAGAGAGAGAGAGAGAGAGAGAGAGAGAGAGAGAGAGAGAGAGATGTATGTGTATCCCATGAATGATAATACTCATGGCTAGACCATGAAAACAATTCGTGAAGAATCAAACCAACCAGTTCCAGGTCAGCGCTCTGCTCTTTTCAGTCTGTGTCATGGATTCCCCAATTCAGTTTGACAAGTCTCTCGAAATACACCTGTTTCTGTACTGCCCACTGAATAGTGTGTTTCTGGAACTACTTCTTCTTCTCTCTCTCTCTCTGTGCGTGCGTGTGTGTGTGTGTGTGCGTGCGTGTATATATATATATATATATATATATATATGTATGTGTGTGTGTGTGTGTGTGTTTGTGTGTGTGTGCGCACACGTTTGTGTATGGTATGTCGTGGTTGCACGTATATTTATGCATTTATAACCTTTGTTGTTAACTGCAAGATCCCCTTGTTCTGGAGGTGTGAGAGTCAGTCTGTGATCTTCTCCTGATCATCATCATCATTATAATTATTAGTATCATTATCATCATCATCATCATCATTGTTATGATTATCATCATCCTCACCATGTGACCCCGTGATGTGCTGTGCTGTGCTGCAGACGGCCAGCTGAAGCCGAAGCACGTGGACCTGAGCCGCACTGTCAACCGGCACGCCCACCACACCAGTGACTATGAGATCCCCAACCTGGTGCTGCGCCGTGGCCAGACCTTCGAGATGATCATCAACTTCGAGAGGACCTTCAACCCCAAGGAGGACTCGGTGGTGCTCAAGTTCGTCACAGGTCAGTGTCGCTGTCCGTCTGTGCACTGGAGCTTTGTCATCACGTGTCTGTCAGTGTGTCTGTCTGTTGGTCTGTATTATGCTTGCCGGGAGAACCTTCAGTGCGGGTGGGAGTGCTTTCAACGCTAATTCTGGTCGATTCAAGCGCGTTGGGTTACGCTACTGGTCTGACATCTGCTTGGCAGATGTGGTGTATCGTATATGGATTTGTCCGAACGCAGTGACGCCTCCTTGAGCTACCGATACTGATACTCATTGTGGTCGATGAGAGTCAGGTGTGTCATTCTGCCTTTTTCTGTGTCCATGAGTGTGTTTGTCAGTCTGTGTTCTGTCTCCAGGTAGAAAGTCTTCATCATGGGCCTTTCTTCTGCTAAGAAAAACAGCCTCCGTTGACAACGAAGAATCTGTGATTCTCAGATTTGTGGGAGATGAATTAGGTCAGTACTTGTGTGGTTCGAGACATTAACGTCTTCCTGCCTCGCCGTCCATATTTCTGGTGGGCCATATGACCAGCGATGTGGTTTGGTGTGAAAGTGTCACTTTGTCCAGTTCTGTGGAGCAATCTCTGACCACCTATTTCTGTTAGGCTCAAGAATAGTGTGAAATAGTGAAAGACCTGAAGGCGGTTTTTTTTTTCCATTGAAGCATTTTATTGGAAACAACGAGTGCTTTGGTAAAATACTTCGTAGTTTTCTCCCGTCCAGTTTCTCAAGCATAACAGGAATGTCACAATCCAAAACGGGGCAGCGGCAAAATACGTTTTAGCAGGAATCAGACAGACAGATACACAGCAACAAGGAGGCAATCCGTTTAGGTCTCCACCCACAAGTGATGGACACGGGTTCAGGGTACCGGAAGTCATTTGTTTTCTGTCTTCACCGGAAGGTGACTGCACACAAGGTGAAGGCTGAGGACCAGCCCTCATAGCACACAGGGTGAAGGAAGAGGACCAGCCCTCATAGCACACAAGGTGAAGGAAGAGGACCAGCCCTCATAGCACACAGGGTGAAGGAAAAGGACCAGCCCTCATAGCACACAGGGTGAAGGAAAAGGACCAGCCCTCATAGCACACAGGGTGAAGGAAGAGGACCAGCCCTCATAGCACACAAGGTGAAGGAGGAGGACCAGCCCTCATAGCGCCCCGTGCGGTTAGCTGGGCAATAAACAGCAAGAGATGAAGGAAGAGGAAGTCATCTGTGTGCTGTCTACACCGTACTGTACCGCCTTTCACTGACCTGTACTGGACGACCCAGACAGCTATGAACGACCTGAGTCTGTGGCTTGGAGGAAATGTGTGGTTCCTGTCAGTCACCCCTGCTCCATCGTTCACTGATAGATTGTTGCTCTCTCTCTCTCCCTCTCTCTCTCCCTGCCTCTCTCTCCCCCTCTCTCTCCCCCCCCTCTCTCTCTCCCTCTCTCTCTCTGTCCCATTTATAATCAGCTGCGAAATGGATATGTTCCTAGAAAAATATTTGTCTCCAAAATCGGTTTTTAATTTTGTAATATGCTACTCATATGCTAAGGTCATTTTTTAGCTATACGTAAGATGATTAAATTTGCAAATGTTGTCTAGCTACACTTTTGGGGCTAAAAGACATTTGTGTTTTTTCAACTTTTATGTGACATTGTTGTGTATTTGGAAATGTTTGTTCTGGGCATGAAAACATCATTTTGTAGTAATCCTCCATACTCCAACACTGTGTGTGTGTGTGTGTGTGTGTAAATGAAATAGCAGTAGTAATTGCATTTATCTTGTTTTGTTATGCTACGTTCTCTCTCTCCCTCTCTCTCTCTCTCTCTCTCTCTCTCTGTCTCACCCCCTCTCTCTCTCTTTTGTTTGTTTGACTTGCATGCCCTGAGGGTCGGTTGTCAAAAGCATTTCCTTGCTTATTCCATTCCCTCATTAAATAAAATAATTTCAGTTCAATCCAGAATTCAGTTCTCTCTGTATCCCTCTCTGTATCTCTCTCTCTCTCTCTCTATATATATATATATATATATATCTATGCGTGCATTGCTGTTAGCGAGTACAGTTCCCACCTGTGTGTGGAATGGAATGAGGGGTGAGGGTTGGAGCAGGGACAAGATGTGTGTGTTTGGGGGAACTTTGAACTTTGACCTTGATCCCCATGCTTCCTGTTAGTGTCACGGAGGAACTAACCAACATGTGGGCCATGAGACATGATTCTAACAGCTGTCAGGTGTCAGGGGACGTGATTCTAACAGCTGTCAGGTGGCAGGGGACGTGATTCTAACAGCTGTCAGGTGTCAGGGGACGTGATTCTAACAGCTGTCAGGTGGCAGGGGACGTGATTCTAACAGCTGTCAGGTGGCAGGTGACGTGTGTCCAGAGCTGTTCAGTCTGCTGACTCTTGGGGAGGACAGAGAGAGAGAGAGAGAGAGAGAGAGAGAGAGAGATATTAAAAATTACATACAACTAAGTCAGGTACAGTCTTAAACAAGACCCAAAGATAGAAAACATTTTGGTGAACTCTCTCTCTCTCTCTGTCTCTCTCTCACACACATTTACACCACAGCACACACGCACACAAACACATACATACACTCTCTCGTCTAGTTTCATTGTTTCTTTTATATAGGAAACTGCTGTTGTTTTTAATGGACAATCAAAAACAGTGTAAGGGGAAGAAACGAAATTCTTACCTGAATCTCCCCCCCCCCCCTCCTTCCTTCCTTACCACCTGAACTAAAGTGAGAACCATCAGTGAATGACACACAACAAACCCACTGCCCACACAGGCAGCCGCCCCCTTCAGAGTAAAGGCAGCGTCATCTCTGTGCGGAAGACCTCAGAGGCTCTGCCTGGAGACTGGACCTATGAGATCAGCAGCGTCATGGAGCGTGCGGTGACGTTGAAGGTGACGTCAGCCGCTGACGCCATCGTGGGCCGCTACGAGATGTTCATCGACTCCATCCACCAGCCGGCGTCCGGGGAGGTGGAGAAGCACCGCTACAAGCACCCTGACGACATCTACCTGCTCTTCAACCCCTGGAACCAAGGTCAGCTGGTGCGGGAGTACACACATACACACACTCGCATGCAAGCACACATTGTCCTCGCACCCACCCACCCACACACACCCATACACACACGCACGCACGCACGCACGCACGCACGCACGCACGCACGCACACACACACACACACACCACACGCACACACGCCAGCGAACACACACCCACACACACACACACACACACAAACCTACGCGCGCGCACACGCACACACACACACACACACACACACACACACACACACACACGCAATTATGCAAGCTCACCCTTGTCCGTCAGACTCGGACACAAAGAGTGGTGGTGTTCGTGGTGTGTGTGTGTGTGTGTGTGTGTGAGTTTACAGGAATGTACACATGTGCTATTTTCATTCATACATACATCCACCCGTCCATCCACGTCACCCATACCCATGCACTTACCCCTCCCCCCCCCCGGCCCCCCACTGACTACCCCCCCCCCTCACCCCCCACCCTGTGACCGACATGTTCAGCGGACGACGTGTTCCTGGAGAACAGCACTGAGCGTGACGAGCACGTGCTTCGCGAGACGGGTCGGATCTGGCTGGGCACGGTGGGCAAGTTCTGTGTCCGGCCCTGGAACTTTGGTCAGGTCAGTCTGTGTGGTGTTTAGCTGTGGTCAGGTCAGTCTGTGTGGTGTTTAGCTGTGGTCAGGTCATCTGTGTGGTGTTTAGCTCTGGTCAGGTCAGTCTGTATGGTGTTTAACTCTGGTCAGGTCAGTCTGTGTGGTGTTTAGCTGTGGACAGGTCAGTCTGTGTAGTGTTTAACTGTGGTCAGGTCAGTCTGTGTGGTGTTTAACTCTGGTCAGGTCAGTCTGTGTGGTGTTTAGCTGTGGACAGGTCAGTCTGTGTGGTGTTTAGCTGTGGTCAGGTCAGTCTGTGTGGTGTTTAGCTGTGGTCAGGTCATCTGTGTGGTGTTTAACTGTGGTCAGGTCAGTCTGTATTGTGTTTAGCTGTGGACAGGTCAGGCTGTGTGGTGTTTAGCTGTTGTCAGGTCAGTCTGTATTGTGTTTAGCTGTGGTCAGGTCAGGGTGTGTGGTGTTTAGCTGTGGTCAGGTCAGTCTGTGTGGTGTTTAACTGTGGTCAGGTCAGTCTGTGTGGTGTTTAACTGTGGTCAGGTCAGTCTGTGTGGTGTTTAACTGTGGTCAGGTCAGTCTGTGTGGTGTTTAACTGTGGTCAGGTCAGTCTGTGTGGTGTTTAGCTGTGGTCAGGTCAGGCTGTGTGGTGTTTAGCTGTTGTCAGGTCAGTCTGTATGGTGTTTAGCTGTTGTCAGGTCAGTCTGTATTGTGTTTAGCTGTGGTCAGGTCAGGGTGTGTGGTGTTTAACTGTGGTCAGGTCAGTCTGTGTGGTGTTTAACTGTGGTCAGGTCAGTCTGTATGGTGTTTAGCTGTGGACAGGTCAGGCTGTGTGGTGTTTAGCTGTGGTCAGGTCAGTCTGCAGGCTTTGCTGTGTAGTTGTGGTTGTCTATACCGGGGTGTACTTTACCGTGCAGGGTGTGCTAGTGTCTGAGTCGTGTAGAGTGTTGGTTTTTTGTTAACTTTGTGCTAGACGTTTAACGTTAGGCTGTTTTAGTTCTCATGAGGGTACGTTGAGGATTTACAGGTATAACAACTGTACACTAAAAAAAAAGGTACACTGATGGTATTCAAATATATGTCATGCAGATAACTATCATTTATATATACATGTCAGGAATTATGAGTATTTCACAAACTGATTAACACACACGCATACGCATGTCAAGCAGATAAATAATTATTTATATATTTCAGGAATCATAAGTATTTCACAAACTGTGATTTACACACGGGCATACGCGTGCGTGCACACAAACAAACATACGTATAGACAGACTGATGTACAGATAGATCGATAGATGAATATATTACATCTTCAGTCATTTAAAAAATCAAATTTATGATTTGTTTCTGAAGAATATGGTGTCTGCATCATGATATTAAAATGTGTGTGTGTGTGTGTGTGTGTGTGTGTGTGTGTGTGTGTGTGTGTGTGTGTGTGTGTCTGTGTGGGTGGGTTGGTGGTTGGGTGGGTGTGCGTGCGCGTGCGTGCGTGCGTGCGTGCGTGCGTGTGTGCGTGTGTGTGTGTGTGTGTGCCCACAGTTTGATGACCTGTGTCTGTTCGCGGCCTTGGCGCTGCTGGAGAAGTCAGAGCTGGGGGACCAGGCCCGCAACAACCCGGTACAGGTGGTCCGGGCCATCTGCCGTGTGGTGAGTCAGGGCCATGGGCCGTCCTCCTTCTGTCGGTCTGTCGCTGTGTCACTGTCCTGGTCTGTCCCTGTGTCACTGTCCCGGTTTGTCCCTGTGTCACTCTGGTCTGTCCCTGTGTCACTGTCCTGGTCTGTCGCTGTGTCACTGTCCCGGTTTGTCCCTGTGTCACTCTGGTCTGTCCCTGTGTCACTGTGCTGGTCTGTCCCTGTGTCACTGTCCCGGTTTGTCCCTGTGTCACTCTGGTCTGTCCCTGTGTCACTGTCCTGGTCTGTCCCTGTGTCACTCTGGTCTGTCCCTGTGTCACTCTGGTCTGTCCCTGTGTCACTCTGGTCTGTCCCTGTGTCACTGTCCTGGTCTGTCCCTGTGTCACTGTCGTCCCTGTGTCACTCTGGTCTGTCCCTGTGTCACTGTGCTGGTCTGTCGCTGTGTCACTGTGCTGGTCTGTCCCTGTGTCACTGTGCTGGTCTGTCCCTGTGTCACTCTGGTCTGTCCCTGTGTCACTGTCCTGGTCTGTCCCTGTGTCACTGTCCTGGTCTGTCCCTGTGTCACTCTGGTCTGTCCCTGTGTCACTCTGGTCTGTCCCTGTGTCACTCTGGTCTGTCCCTGTGTCACTGTCCTGGTCTGTCCCTGTGTCACTGTCCTGGTCACTGTCCTGGTCTGTCCCTGTGTCACTGTGCTGGTCTGTCCCTGTGTCACTGTGCTGGTCTGTCCCTGTGTCACTGTCCTGGTCTGTCCCTGTGTCACTGTCCTGGTCTGTCCCTGTGTCACTCTGGTCTGTCCCTGTGTCACTCTGGTCTGTCCCTGTGTCACTGTCCTGGTCTGTCCCTGTGTCACTGTCCTGGTCTGTCCCTGTGTCACTCTGGTCTGTCCCTGTGTCACTCTGGTCTGTCCCTGTGTCACTCTGGTCTGTCCCTGTGTCACTGTCCTGGTCTGTCCCTGTGTCACTGTCCTGGTCACTGTCCTGGTCTGTCCCTGTGTCACTGTCCTGGTCTGTCCCTGTGTCACTGTCCTGGTCTGTCCCTGTGTCACTCTGGTCTGTCCCTGTGTCACTGTCCTGGTCTGTCCCTGTGTCACTGTCCTGGTCTGTCCCTGTCCTGGTCTGTCCCTGTGTCACTGTCCTGGACTGTCCCTGTGTCACTGTCCTGGTCTGTCCCTGTGTCACTGTCCTGGTCTGTCCCTGTGTCACTCTGGTCTGTCCCTGTGTCACTGTCCTGGTCTGTCCCTGTGTCACTCTGGTCTGTCCCTGTGTTACTCTGGTCTGTCCCTGTGTCACTGTCCTGGTCTGTCCCTGTGTCACTCTGGTCTGTCCCTGTGTCACTGTCCTGGTCTGTCCCTGTGTCACAGTCCTGGTCTGTCCCTGTGTCACTGTCCTGGTCTGTCCCTGTGTCACAGTCCTGGTCTGTCCCTGTGTCACTGTCCTGGTCTGTCCCTGTGTCACTGTCCTGGTCTGTCCCTGTGTCATTCTCCTGGTCTGTGTCACTGTCCCGGTCTGTCGCTGTGTCACTGTGCTGGTCTGTCCCTGTGTCCCTGTGTCACTGTGCTGGTCACTGTCCTGGTCTGTCCCTGTGTCACTGTCCTGGTCTGTCCCTGTGTCACTGTCCTGGTCACTGTCCTGGTCTGTCCCTGTGTCACTGTCCTGGTCTGTCCCTGTGTCACTGTCCTGGACTGTCCCTGTGTCACTCTGGTCTGTCCCTGTGTCACTGTCCTGGTCTGTCCCTGTGTCACTGTCCTGGTCTGTCCCTGTGTCACTGTCCTGGTCTGTCCCTGTGTCACTGTCCTGGTCTGTCCCTGTGTCACTATCCTGGTCTGTCCCTGTGTCACTGTCCCGGTTTGTCCCTGTGTCACTGTCCTGGTCTGTCCCTGTGTCACTGTCCCGGTTTGTCCCTGTGTCACTGTCCTGGTCTGTCCCTGTGTCACTGTCCTGGTCTGTCCCTGTGTCACTGTCCCGGTCTGTCCCTGTGTCACTGTCCTGGTCTGTCCCTGTGTCACTGTCCTGGTCTGTCCCTGTGTCACTGTCCCGGTCTGTCCCTGTGTCACTGTCCCGGTCTGTCCCTGTGTCACTGTCCCGGTTTGTCCCTGTGTCACTCTCCTGGTCTGTCCCTGTGTCACTGTCCCGGTTTGTCCCTGTGTCACTGTCCTGGTCTGTCCCTGTGTCACTGTCCTGGTCTGTCCCTGTGTCACTGTCCCGGTTTGTCCCTGTGTCACTGTCCCGGTCTGTCCCTGTGTCGTCCTGGTCTGTCCCTGTGTCACTCTGGTCTGTCCCTGTGTCACTCTGGTCTGTCCCTGTGTCACTGTCCCGGTTTGTCCCTGTGTCACTCTCCTGGTCTGTCCCTGTGTCACTGTCCCGGTCTGTCCCTGTGTCGTCCTGGTCTGTCCCTGTGTCACTCTGGTCTGTCCCTGTGTCACTCTGGTCTGTCCCTGTGTCACTCTGGTCTGTTCCTGTGTCACTGTCCTGGTCTGTCCCTGTGTCACTCTGGTCTGTCCCTGTGTCACTGTCCTGGTCTGTCCCTGTGTCACTGTCCTGGTCACTGTCCTGGTCTGTCCCTGTGTCACTGTCCTGGTCTGTCCCTGTGTCACTCTGGTCTGTCCCTGTGTCACTGTCCTGGTCTGTCCCTGTGTCACTGTCCTGGTCACTGTCCTGGTCTGTCCCTGTGTCACTGTCCTGGTCTGTCCCTGTGTCACTCTGGTCTGTCCCTGTGTCACTCTGGTCTGTCCCTGTGTCACTGTCCTGGTCTGTCCCTGTGTCACTCTGGTCTGTCCCTGTGTCACTGTCCTGGTCTGTCCCTGTGTCACTGTCCTGGTCTGTCCCTGTGTCACTGTCCTGGTCTGTCCCTGTGTCACTCTGGTCTGTCCCTGTGTCACTGTCCCGGTCTGTCCCTGTGTCACTGTCCTGGTCTGTCCCTGTGTCACTCTGGTCTGTCCCTGTGTCACTGTCCTGGTCTGTCCCTGTGTCACAGTCCTGGTCTGTCCCTGTGTCACTCTGGTCTGTCCCTGTGTCACTGTCCTGGTCTGTCCCTGTGTCACTCTGGTCTGTCCATGTGTCACTGTCCTGGTCTGTCCCTGTGTCACTCTGGTCTGTCCCTGTGTCACTGTCCTCGTCTGCCCCTGTGTCACTCTGGTCTGTCCCTGTGTCACTGTCCTGGTCTGCCCCTGTGTCACTCTGGTCTGTCCCTGTGTCACTGTCCTGGTCTGTCCCTGTGTCACTCTGGTCGGTCCCTGTGTCACTGTCCTGGTCTGTCCCTGTGTCACTCTGGTCGGTCCCTGTGTCACTGTCCTGGTCTGCTCCTGTGTCACTCTGGTCTGTCCCTAGGCCCTGTGTCACTGTCCTGGTCTGTCCCTGTGTCACTCTGGGCTGTCCCTGTGTCACTCTGGTCTGTCCCTGTGTCACTGTCCTGGTCTGTCCCTGTGTCACTCTGGGCTGTCCCTGTGTCACTCTTGTCTGTCCCTGTGTCACTCTCCTGGTCTGTCCCTGTGTCACTCTGGTCTGTCCCTGTGTCACTCTGGTCTGTCCCTGTGTCACTCTCCTGGTCTGTCCCTGTGTCACTCTGGTCTGTCCCTGTGTCACAGTCCTGGTCTGTCCCTGTGTCACTCTGGTCTGCCCCTGTGTCACTCTGGGCTGTCCCTGTGTCACTGTCCTGGTCTGTCCCTGTGTCACTCTGGTCTGTCGCTGTGTCACTGTCCTGGTCTGTCCCTGTGTCACTCTGGTCTGTCCCTGTGTCACAGTCCTGGTCTGTCCCTGTGTCACTCTGGTCTGCCCCTGTGTCACTCTGGGCTGTCCCTGTGTCACTGTCCTGGTCTGTCCCTGTGTCACTCTGGTCTGTCGCTGTGTCACTGTCCTGGTCTGTCCCTGTGTCACTCTGGTCTGTCCCTGTGTCACTGTCCTGGTCTGTCCCTGTGTCACAGTCCTGGTCTGTCCCTGTGTCACTCTGGTCTGTCCCTGTGTCACTGTCCTGGTCTGTCCCTGTGTCACTCTGGTCTGTCCCTGTGTCACTCTGGTCTGTCGCTGTGTCACTGTCCTGGTCTGTCCCTGTGTCACTCTGGTCTGTCCCTGTGTCACTCTGGTCTGTCGCTGTGTCACTGTCCCGGTCTGTCCCTGTGTCACTGTCCTGGTCTGTCCCTGTGTCACTCTGGTCTGTCCCTGTGTCACTCTGGTCTGTCGCTGTGTCACTGTCCTGGTCTGTCCCTGTGTCACCCTGTGTCATTCTGGTCTGTCCCTGTGTCACTGTCCTGGTCTGTCCCTGTGTCACTCTGGTCTGTCCCTGTGTCACTCTGGTCTGTCACTGTGTCCCTGTGTCACTCTTCTGGTCTGTGTCATTCTCCTGGTCTATCCCTGTGTCCCTGTGTCACTCTCCCCTCTCTCTTTCCTGCCCCCACCGCCCTACTGCAGTACATTTACCCCCACCTCTCTCTCCCTCAATGTTTGCGTGTGACAGGACTTGTGGTACAGATTCTAGTACAGATGCAGATGTGTTGATATCTTCAAACATCTGTTAGCATTTATTCTTACAGCCTGATAATGAACACAGTATCACTTCGTTTTTATTGAAGTTTACCATTTTAGGTTAAAACGATTCTTCCAGAAAGCAATAGAACAACTCAACCAGAACTTAACAGAATATCGACCAGGAGCACTGTGTCATTTGTGCCTGAGATCAACATGAACAGTGTGTTGTGTCCGAGATGAACATGAACATTGTGTTGTGCCCCAGATCACATGAACTCCGTGTGTTATGGGCAGTCACCATGAACTCTTGTGTGTTGTGCCTCAGAACTCTTTTTTTGTTGTTTGTAAACGGCTAGGACTTATTTTCAAGATTAGGCGTTAATGCTCGTGCTGATGATAATAATGATGATAATGATTATGATGATGATGATAATAATAATGATAATAATGATACTTTACAAAATACTACTAATGATAATGATAATAATGATAAAGATAATACCAATAACAATAACAATACTACTACTACCTCTACAAGTTGTGGTGTGGTTCGTCCGTCGGGATCGACGAGGACCATCTAGTCATCTTGGGGGTGGGTGGGTTGGCTCTGTGGGTGCGCAGATGACTGGTCAGGCCAATTCGCGCCTGGAAGGTTCTGACGCAGTGTGGACAGGGGATGGTGGCGGCTGTCGGGGACTTGCTGGCCCTGCTTTTCCTGGCCTGTCTGCGTTGCTCTGCTGCAGCGATTCTGTTGGCCTCACAGGATTTGGCGCCTTTGTGGACAGCTGAACGCCACTTTGGTCTGTCCATTGCATTCAGCTCCCATGTGTCGTGGGTGATGTTGAAGGCCTTCAGAGAAGCTTTCAGAGTGTCTTTGAAGCGCTTCTTTTGGCCTCCATGGGAGCGCTTGCCATGTTGGAGTTCGCCGTACAGCAGTTTCTTGGGGAGCCGGTGGTCTGGCATGCGAACTACATGGCCTACATCAAGATGGCGTAGATGCTGGGCAAGTTTGCACGAGTGAGCACCTCTGTGTCAGGGATCTTCTCTTGCCACTTTATGCCGAGAAGTTTTCTGAGGCTGGTGGTATGGAAGTGGTTCAGCTTTTTGGCGTGGTGTTTGTAGACCGTCCATGATTCAGATCCATAGAGCAGTGTGGTGAGAACTATGGCCTTGTATACTTTGAGCTTCGTCTCCAGGGTGATGCCTCTCCTGTTCCAAACGTTTTTATGGAGTCTGCCGAAGGCAGCACTGGCTTTGGCGTGTCTGGCATTCACCTCGTCGTCGATGACAACTGTGCGAGAGAGTGTACTGCCCAGGTATGTGAACTTGTCCACCGCGTTCAGTCGTTGCCCGTTGATGAAGATGTTTGGTTCAACGTAAGGCTTTCCTGGAGCTGGCTGGTGCATCACCTCAGTCTTCTTTGTGCTGATTGTGAGGCCAGAATTGTCACAGGCAGCAGAGAACTTGTCGACGCTGTGTTGCATGTCAGCTTCGGAGGCAGCGTTGAGAGCGCAGTCATCAGCAAACAGGAAGTCGTTGACGGTGTCTGTCCTCACCTTGGTTTTTGCTTGAAGCCTCCTGAGGTTGAAGAGTGAGCCATCTGTGCGGTACCTGATGCCAATGCCTACGTCAGCGTCTCTGAAGGCATCTGTCAGCATGGCTGAAAACATGAGACTGAACAGGGTGGGGGCAAGAACACACCCTTGCTTGACTCCGTTGGAGACAGGGAATAGTTCTGAAGTCTCTCCGTTGTCTTGGACTCAGGCCAGCATCCCATCGTGTAGTTGCCGTATGATGGTGATGAACTTTCTGGGACATCCGTACTTCGCCATGATTCTCCAAAGGCCATCTCTGCTAACAGTATCGAAGGCCTTGGTCAGATCGACATAGGTGGAGTAAAGGTCGGCGTTCTGTTCCTGACACTTCTCCTGGAGCTGCCTGGCAGCAAACACCATGTTGATAGTCCCGCGTTCTTTCCGGAAGCCACACTGGCTCTCTGGTAGGAGACCTTGCTCAAGGTGCGCTATGAGACGGTTGAGTTGCACTCTGGCCAGAGTCTTGCCTGCGACGGACAGCAGGGATATTCCACGATGGTTGTCACAGGCCTGACGATTTCCTTTGCGCTTGTACAGGTGTATGATGGAAGCGTCTTTGAAGTCCTGTGGAACTGCCTCATGCTGCCAGATGAGCTGGAATAGCTGATGAAGCTTCCCAGTCAGCGCCATACCACCTTCTTTGTAGACCTCAGCTGGAATGGAGTCTGAACCAGGGGCTTTCCCATTGGATAGCAGACGGATAGCTTTCTGGGTCTCCTCCAAAGTTGGAATGGCATCCAACCACTCACTGACTGGCACCTGGGGGAGTCGGTCGATGGCTTCATCATTGATGGTGGAGGGGCGGTTCAGTACACTGTCAAAGTGTTCAGCCCATCTCTCAAGGATCCCGTCCTTGTCAGTGATTAGGGTAGAACCATCAGCACTGAGGAGTGGAGCAGATCCGGAGGTGGTGGGACCGTAGACTACTTTCAGGCCGTTATAGAAGTTCTTAATGTCGTTCCTGTCTGCAAAGCCATGGATCTCATCAGCTTTGTTGCTCAACCAGGAATCCTGCATCTGCTGCAGCTTCAGCTGGATGGTGCTGCGTGCGTTCTTCAGTATATCTTTCTTTGACTGTGACTTGGGATCTTCAATGTGGGCTCTGTAGGCTTGGCGTTTGTCTTCTAGCAGCTGCTTGATCTCAGTGCAGTTCTCATCAAACCAGTCTTTGTGCTTCCTGGCAGAAGGCCCAAGGCACTCCATGGCAGTATTGTACACCGTCTCATGCAGTGCGCCCCATGCTGCCTCCACATTCTGGTTGTCCAGCACGGTGGACTCAAGGCGTTCCTCCAGGGTGTCAGCAAAGCTCTGCTTGATGTTGCCTAGCTCCAGCTTGTTGACATTCAGGCGTTTGGGTGCTTTCATGCCCTGAGGCCGTCTCTTGGGCTGGATGCGGAGGTTGAGTTTGGAGACGATAAGGCGGTAGTCTGTCCAGCACTCAGCGCCGCACATGGCCCTCGTGACTCGTACGTCCTGCCTGTCCCTCTTCCTGACGATGACAAAGTCAATGAGATGCCAAGCAAGGATGCATCCATGACGTCCTGTTACGGGTAGGGAGGCAGAAGATGGTGTTTGTGATAAGAAGGTCGTGCTCGGCACATGTCTGGAGAAGTAGTTGACCATTGATGTTACAGTTGCCAACCCCATGCTTCCCAATCACGCCTTCCCAGGAGGTGCTGTCACAGCCAACTCTCGCATTAAAGTCACCAAGAATAATGAGCTTGTCTGCATTGGGAACAGTGGTGATAACAGTGTTCAGGTCCTCGTAAAACTTGTCCTTGATCTCATGCGGGTTGGTCATGGTGGGCGCGTAGGCGCTGACAGTGGTGGCAAACTTCTTCCCGTTGCATAAAGGGAGTTTCATCGTCATCAGGCGATCGTTCACTCCTTTCGGGGGGCCAGCCAGTTTGCCAACTAGGGTTGTCTTCACTGCAAAGCCAACTCCAGCCTCACGTCTCTCTTCAGGTCCGCGATCACTCCAAAAGAAGGTGTAGCCTGCGCCTTGCTCACAGAGTTCGCCTTCTTCTGTCAGTCTGGTCTCAATTAAGGCAGCGATGTCGATGTTGTACCTGGCTAGTTCACTCGCAATGAGTGCTGTGCGTCTCTGTGGTCTGTCTGAGTCGCCTCTGTCCAGAAGCGTACGCACGTTCCATGTGGCAATGGTCAATGGGGTGCTCCTTGTTTTCTTCTTTCTTTCCTTTGTGTGTCGACCGCTTGAGTAGGGTCCCCATCAGCCGCAGTATGCTGACTAGGGTGGTGTGGAGCAGGCAATGTTTAGGGCACCTTTTCTAGCCCCTTCCTCATGCCATGGAGGTGAGCAGTGCTGTCCTGAAGAGGGCTGCTCAGTCGCTCAGGGGGCTGCCGATCTCCACCGCTGCTCCAGTCGGTGAAAAACGATCCTATGGCCTGAGCCGCCTGTGTGCAGGTCCGTGGCTACGACTGTCAGTGTACCCCCACCTGTCGCTTCGTCGCTCGCCTGTCGCCACAGGGCTTGGGGAAAATGATGGTATCGGATGAAGGATGACTGATGACTTGCGCGATGACTTTGTTTATAGTGAGGAGGAGTTGCGCACCGTCGACCTCACTCTCTTGTCCGAGACCATCTGTATCCAGTGGCAAGACGAGGTCAAGACGACTGGAGATGGAAACGGATGCAGTGGATGACCAGGATGTCCTGTGTGCCTCATCCTGCCCTCAGCACTCTACAGTGCTCTGCTGCAACCGCCTTCCTCTCCGTTGAACCATGAAGGTTTCTTCCGCAGAGTCCGCCCGATCCAGTCTTCACATGCTTGGGTAGACAAGCCCTAACTCACCGTGGGTTTGAGACCTGTCGGCTACCCTCACCTAGTTTAGCCAGCCTGTCAAAGCCGTTGCCCGGGGATTGGGCGCTGCCGCATGCTAGCAGCTTCTAGGACCCATAGGTGAGAGCTGGGTGCCGGTGGGGACCAATAGAGGACGAACCACTCCCGGAAGAGCGTGACAAACCCCCCCTCTAGAGGTACTACCCCTCCCGTGCACCCCCCTAACCCCCACCACTACAAGTACTACTACTACAACAACTACTACTACTTCTTATGATAGTAAGTGTGTGTGCCGTGCCCCAGATCAACAGCACGGAGCGGGACAGCGGGGTGCTGTGCGGGAACTGGTCCGGGAAGTACGATGACGGCCTGGCGCCCTTCGCCTGGAACGGGTCCTCGGCCATCCTGGAGGAGTTCCTCAAGAAACGCAAGGGCGTCAAGTACGGCCAGTGCTGGACCTTCGCTGCTGTGGCTACTACCCGTGGGTGATGGCGTGTGGGTGATGGGGTGGGGGTGATGGTGATGGGGTGATGGCGATAGGGTGATGGGGTGGGGGTGATGGGGTGGGGGTGATGGGGTGTGGCTGATGGTGATGGGGTGTGGATGATGGTGATGGGGTGGGTGATGGTTATGGGGTGTGGCTGATGGTGATGGGGTGTGGCTGATGGTGATGGGGTGGGTGATGGTGATGGTGATTGGGTGTGGAGGATGGTGATGGGGTGGGTGATGGTGATGGTGATTGGGTGTGGAGGATGGTGATGGGGTGGGTGATGGGTGTGGGTGATGGTGATGGGGTGGGTGATGGTGATGGAAGTGGGTGATGGTGATGGGAGTGAGTGATGGTGATGGGGTGGGTGATGGGTGTGGGTGTGGATGATGGTGATGGGGTGGGTGATGGTGATGGAAGTGGGTGATGGTGATGGGAGTGAGTGATGGTGATGGGGTGGGTGAGGGGGTGGGTGATGGTGATGGTGATTGGGTGTGGATGATGGGGTGGGTGATGGTGATGGGGTGTGGGTGATGGTGATGGGGTGGGTGATGGGGTTCGTGATGGTGATGGGGTGGGTGATGGTGATGGGGTGTGGGTGATGGTGATGGGGTGGGTGATGGGGTGGGTGATGGTGATGGGGTGTGGGTGATGGTGATGGGGTGATGGTGATGGTGATTGGATGTGGGTGATGGTGATTGGGTGTGGGTGATGGTGATGGGGTGATGGTGATGGGATGTGGGTGATGGTAATGGGGTGATGGTGATTGGATGTGGGTGATGGTGATGGGGTGTGGGTGATGGTGATGGTGATTGGATGTGGGTGATGGTGATTGGGTGTGGGTGATGGTGATTGGGTGTGGGTGATGGTGATGGGGTGTGGGTGATGGTGATGGGATGTGGGTGATGGTGATTGGGTGTGGGTGATGGTGATGGTGATTGGGTGTGGGTGATGGTGATGGGGTGTGGGTGATGGTGATTGGGTGTGGGTGATGGTGATGGTGATTGGATGTGGGTGATGGTGATTGGGTGTGGGTGATGGTGATTGGGTGTGGGTGATGATGATGGGGTGGTTGATGGTGGTGGGGTGTGGGTGATGGTGATGGGGTGGTTGATGGTGGTGGGGTGTGGGTGATGGTGATGGTGATTGGGTGTGGGTGATGGTGATGGGGGTGGGTGATGGTGATGGGGGTGGGTGATGGTGATGGGGGTGGGTGAGGGTGGTGGGGGTGGGTGATGGTGATGGGGTGGGTGATGGGGTGGGTGAATGTGATGGAGTGGGTGATGGGGGTGGGTGAAGGTGGTGGGGGTGGGTGAAGGTGGTGGGGGTGGGTGATGGTGGTGGGGTGGGTGATGGAGGTGGGTGATGGTGGTGGGGTGTGGGTGATGGTGATGGTGATTGGGTGTGGATGATGGTGATTGTGATGGGGTGGGTGATGGTGATGGAGGTGGGTGATGGTGATGGGGGTGGGTGATGGTGATTGTGATGGGGTGGGTGATGGTGATGGAGGTGGGTGATAGTGATGGGGGTGGGTGAAGGTGGTGGGGGTGGGTGATGGTGATGGTGATGGGGTGGGTGATGGTGATGGAGTGGGTGATGGTGGGTGTGTGATTGCAAGTTTTGAGTGCCGGGGTGTAGGTGATAAGAGTGTGTGGTGGCTGGGTGTCAGTTTTCTCTTCGTTCTTTTGACATCACTCATATTGTTTG
>NC_134884.1:12846550-12849050 GCF_041734735.1 Babylonia areolata
TATTATGTGGTGGGTGTTGTATGGTGGACATGATGTGGTGGGTGTTGTATGGTGGACATGATGTGGTGGGTGTTGTATGGTGGACATGATGTGGTGGGTGTTGTATGGTGGACATGATGTGGTGGGTGTTGTATGGTGGACATGATGTGGTGGGTGTTGTGTGGTGGACATGATGTGGTGGGTGTTCTGTTGTGGCGGGATAGTGTGAAAGTGAAGGGAAGTGGATGGAAGGGTCGTTCGATTGGTTGGTCAGTATGTTTATCAGTAAGTCGACCACTCACTAAATCAGTCAGTTACTCATTCAGTCAGTTAGCTACTCACTAAACCGACCAGGAAGTCAATCAATTCATCAGTCAGCCTGTCACTCAGCTGGTCAGGCAGGCCGGTCTGATCAGATGTGAATGACGTGACGCGAGTTGTGACGTGAAGTGAGGTGTGGTATGACGTGACGCGACGTGCCGTGACGTGAGGTGACGTGTGTGCAGGCAGCAGCGAGGAGAAGCAGGTGCTGGAGAAGGCGTCACGGCTGTGCTTCCGGTCCATGCCCCGGCAGATCGCTAACGGCACTGAGGACATGGAGTTCTTCTTCCAAGGTTCCACCACATCCCGCTCCTCCTGCACCCTGTCTGTCTGTCTGTCTGAATGTCTGTCTGAATGTCTGTCTGTCTGCCTGCCTGTCTGTCTGAATGTCTGTCTGCCAGTCTGTCTGCCTGCCTGACTGTCTGTCTGCCTGTTTGTATGTCTGTCTGTCTGTCTGCCCGCTTGCCTGTCTATCTCTCTGTCTGTCTGTCTGCCTGTCTATCTGTCTCTTACAAGGCAACCTAGGAGTGGAGTTAATCTTCTGGGTTTTCGCTTCCTGATCTGTGTGTGTGTGTGTGTGTGTGTGTGTGTGTGTGTTGTCTGTGTGTGTGTGTGTGTGCGTGTGTGTGTGTGTGTGTGGCAGCAGTGGCAGTAATAGTGGTAGCTGTGTTGCTCATCATTCCACAAATGAGTATTTGTCTTACATGAAAGCTTAAATCAATCTATTTTGCTGTGAACGAAAATGTATCCTTGAATAATTTTCCGGTCCCTTCTGATGCAAGGGCACTAACTCTACCATTCGTTTGTTTTACGTTGACATTGCTGAAGTCACGAGTTTGATATTTGGCTTGAATTATCAGTCTCACTGATAACACAAGAATTGTCGCGAATATGCTGCCATGTTTTTGTCTTTATTTGATTATTTGTTTGCTTATTGATTGATTAATTTGTTCATTTATTGGTTATTTGATGATTCAGTTATTTATTTTATTATTTCTTTAGTTCATTATTTGTTTGTGATGAAAATTACAATATCGGGACATTGACACAATCCTTGTGTGATAGAAGAACGTCGATCTTCGTGTTCTGGTACAAGTGTTTTACCTCACTTTTTTTTCCTTTCGTTTTTCTTTTCTTTTCTTTTTTGTGCATAAGATACAAGTTGGCTTACACACATACACACACTCACACACACACACACACACACACACACATTCACACTCACTCACACACACACACACACACACACACACTTTACACCCAAATCTTGGCATTCCAAACCACCATCTTATTACTCCCTTCCCCCCCCCCCCCACCCCCTGACTGACGTGAAGGTGAAGGCCACAAGGCCGGAGACATCAGTGCCTGCCTGAAGCTGAAGAACGACAGCGGGGAGAGGCGCACCGTGGAGGTGTACATGTGTGCCACCTCGGCCTACAACACGGGTGTGCCGGCCTCAGACCTGAGAGACCACTCTGAGTCTCCTGTGGTGGAGCCACACGCTGGTGTGTGTGTGTGTGTCTGTGTGTGTACGTGTGTGTGTGTGTGTGTGTGTGTGTGTGTGTGTGTGTTGACTCTTTTAAAAAAAAATGAATACCTTATTCGAGTTTAACATTATTTAAGGCATACAAACATACTAAAGAATATTTGTAATTATTGAAAAATCACGAAAACAGCATAACATTGTTTTATGCAGAAAATAGAGTGAAAAGTCATACGCACAACATAAAAAAGAAAAAGAAAATATAAACATTTTAAGAAAAAAACAAACGTTACATTCTTGTTTGTCTTTCATCATCTCGTCTCCCCACTCTCTCTCATTTTACCTGGTATTGTGGGCACTTATGATAATCAACAACAACACATCCATCGAGACATTTGAGCCAATACATCAAGTCCACAGTGTCTTGCGACTCTGTCTCCAGCCAGTTTGCACAAGCATCTCAATGAGCATCGTTTGTTTAACTCTACCAAATTTGTAGGGGACCACTTAGAGTAGGTCTGTAGCATCAAGTACATTATGTGGCACAAAGAGCAAAGCACACCGGTCCGACATACAGCACTACTGTCGTGGGCCCTGTGGTACAGTGACGAGATAGCACAGCGTTTCATGGAACATTCTGTACGTCTGTGCCTTCCATCAGTTTTATGTATGGGTACCATTTTCTAGAAAATGCTGTGGACATCATTTCCATCAGGT
>NC_134884.1:12856550-12859050 GCF_041734735.1 Babylonia areolata
AAAACCGGTCATACACGTGAAATGTTACATGTCTGTCTGAGTGTGTATGTGTGCGTGCCTGAAATCTGATTGAATGACACGGGAAACGAATGATGAGCGCCCATTGGCAGCCATCAGTCGGCTCTACCCAGGTAGGCAGCCTGTTGTGCAAATGACTCTGTATTTGTAAAGCACTTCGAGATTGGTCTCCGACCGAGGATAGGCGCTATATAAGTATCCACATATAAGACAAGTTCACATTCTGTCACCAAACGCATTTTAAGGCACGTAGAACTGAGCATTGTGCACCTCTTTACATACAACTATGCTGCTTTCTTGTTATCCAGATAATATAGTAAAAGACTCGTGTCTCTGAGTTTGTGTCATCTCTGGAACTTCACCCCAGAATTTTATATATAAAAAATAATAATAATAAAGAGGCAGAGCATTCAAACATATGATTCTCCTTTTCAGTCCGTCAATTGTCTACCACAAGATAAATCTAAAACATTTCCGTACGAATACTATTCCATATCATGCATTCTTTGAAATCAATTTCTTTTTCTGCATGGTGTGTGTGTGTGTGTGTGTGTGTGTGTGTGTAACAGATTCAAAACATCTTTCAAGGATTGAGATATTAGGCATAGCGAGAAACACACACACACACACACACACACACACACACACACACACACACACACACATACACACACTCCGCTCACGCCCCTCCCCCCCCGCCCCCCGACCCCTATCTCCCCCTCTCCCCCACTCCATCTCCCAACACACACACCGTCAGAGAACGAACAGAGAAAAAGCCTCCAAGGACTATAACCAGTGTCATGGAGTAACTCATATCAGGAAACAGTATGCCAGCATTGCAGGGTTAGTGCCCTTTATGTGCTGTGCTCCCAGTGTGGACACATGTTCCCCAGACACCGAATGTAATCATCACCACACAGTTATCGTGCCACGACCACTGTATATAATGTATATATACACTAGTATTATCATATACACCAATGTTATTTTTGCAAATCGTTCTCTGTTTAGCAGCGACATCATGGGCATATTCCTTATTGTGCTGAGTATGGTAATATATATATATATATATATACGAGTATCTACACACACACACACACACACACACACACACACACACACACACGAGGTCTTTTTTTTGTCTTTTTTGGGTGGGTGGGTGGGGAACAAGAAATTGGTGGGCAGGGCTAGGGGCGGGCAATTTTCCTCTTCATGAGGTAGGGGTTAGTGGCTTTGTGTGTGTGTGTGTGTTTGCGCGCGCGCGCGCGCGTGAGAGAGAGAGAGAGAGAGAGGGAGAGAGAGGGAGAATGCTTGTGTGTTTTGTTTGGGAAGTGGTTGGGGGTGTTTGCGTGCTTCTGTGAGTATGCAGGTGTGTATTTGTGTGTGTGTGCGTGTGCATGTATATTTTTATGCGCGTGTGTGCGTGTGAGTCTGTATGCAGTTGCATGTTTGTGCGTATATCTATCTATCTATCTCTATATATCATATATATATATATATATATATATATATATATATATATATATATATATATATATATATATATATATACATATATGTGTGTGTGTCAGTGTGTGCGCGCGCACTATGTGCACAAGTGGTCCTTCCCCCCAGAAAGAGTTTTCATGATTGACAAGTTAATTGCGGGCAACCCCCCAGGCCGGGCTTATTTCCGGCTGAAGTGGGCCTCTCTCAGGGACTGGACAGAAGACAGAGAAGGGAAAGAAGGCCAGAGGACCATATGTGTGAATGAGCAGTCTGTGCAGTGCAGGGTGCTCAGTATCGATAACTTAATGTGGTGACGGCAAGGCACCTATCGCTGGAGCCACGCTCAGCACAGCTGTTGTGCTTTTTGACACAAACAACTGTCGCTGTTGCTGCGTTGTGTCAGCGTGATTGGGATTCTGCGGCGCAGCATTCGTGCTCTTCAATGCGTGGCCCGTCACGTTCAGTCCCTCCATCCCGTCACGTTCAGTCCCTCCATCCCGTCACATTCAGTCCCTCCATCCCGTCACGTTCAGTCCCTCCCGTCACGTTCAGTCCCTCCATCCCGTCACGTTCAGTCCCTCCATCCCGTCACATTCAGTCCCTCCATCCCGTCACGTTCAGTCCCTCCATCCCGTCACGTTCAGTCCATCCAGTCACATTCAGTCCCTCCATCCCGTCACGTTCAGTCCATCCCGTCACATTTAGTCCCTCCATCCCGTCACGTTCAGTCCATCCAGTCACATTCAGTCCCTCCATCCCGTCACGTTCAGTCCCTCCATCCCGTCACATTCAGTCCCTCCATCCCGTCACGTTCAGTCCATCCAGTCACATTTAGTCCCTCCATCCCGTCACGTTCAGTCCCTCCATCCCGTCACGTTCAGTCCCTCCATCCCGTCACATTTAGTCCCTCCATCCAGTCACATTCAGTCCCTCCATCCCGTTACGTTCAGTCCCTCCATCCCGTCACGTTCAGTCCCTCCATCCCGTTACATTC
>NC_134884.1:12864050-12879050 GCF_041734735.1 Babylonia areolata
AAGAATAAATCTCCATTTTATATCACGTTCAGTTATATGTACATGAAAATGTGCATTGTTGAAGTCGAACATCATTGGCATCAGACGTGTATACATTACAGATAATCCGGAACAGACTGGAAAAAAGCATGGTAAAAGACAACATTCATTAAAAGATATTACCTGAAAGACAACATTCATTAAAAGATATTACCTGAAAGACAACATTCACCTGAAAGACAACATTCATTAAAAGATATTACCTGAAAGACAACACTCAATGACCAGATGCAGCCACGACAAAGAGGCCGCAGCGTTCCCACAAACAACACAAAGAACAGCAAAGAACAGCAAAGACCTCTGCGACCTGTCTTGTGCCGTTTCAGCAGTTCGTTCTTGTTGGTTTTAACAGTTGTTGTTTTTTCAAGTATATCACAAGTGCAATCATATTCGATAGGAATACACGGAGAAGTATTAGATTAATTAAGAAACAGCAGTAGCTATCAAATTTAGCGTTAACAGGTGGATATATATCTGTATATTTTTGCTCAAACGTTTCAAAAGAACTGACTAAAGTAATTAAAAAGAAAGTAAAACCATACCATTCAACTACAAATTTTGTGTACACGTTGGGAAAAAGCGAATATAAAGGATACAAGCTCTTTTATGATTCCACATCCAGCAGATTAGCATTCTGTTTACTTTCTCGGTGCCAGAGATATCCCGTCTCTTCCTGGGGTGGGGCATGGAGAAAGACATGGTGAGACAATTGAATACATGTCTACAGAGACAGAGAGAGAGTATGCAACAGAGACAGACAGAAAGAGAGAGACTGAGACACAGACAGAAATAGGTTAATTGATAGTAACTAATACAGATTACACAGCTAAGCGTTGTCTTAGTGCGTGTGGAAGCTGTCATTCGTACAGATACAGTGACTTTACTTTCCACTTTGACAACAGAAATATAAAAAACTTTACAAATTTCGTTGTACAAGAAACGCATAACATGTGCAGGTAACGTACTAAGAGGATACACAGTAATAATTGGTTAAGGCTGTACACACTGGAATTTTTAGAATTTTGATTAATGATGTAATCATCTTTGATTAATGTACAGGATATAAGGACAAAAGAGTATTAACAACGAACGTACAGATAAGAAATAAATTAAAGTAATGACCAACACAGTTCATCGTTTGTTTCGACTATTCATTAAGTCTGTGTGAAACAATTTTTTTGACCAAACGATTTTTAAAAGAATGTGGACAAAACGATAAAGAAGATTCTAGGCCCTGTTATGGTTAAACACACACAGACACAGACAGACAGACACAGACAGACAGACAGACACACACACACACACACACACACGCACGCACGCACACACACACAACCATAAAAAAACAACCACCAAAAAAACCGTTAAGTTACAAAATGTCGATTGCTTGCGGTTGGGGCGTATTTGAAAATGAAAGCTCTTCGTACCAAACATTGCTGGGTAATTCAAACAGTGAGAACAGAACGTGAGACAGCAAAGCCACAGATCAGAACATTTCCATACTGGCTTCCAAATCACGTGTTTTACTGACGTCTACAGGAAATACAGCGGTACAAGTACCAACGCTAGTGGTGCCCTGTGTGTAGTCATGAAAGGATAAAAATGCTTCTCTGCTGCAGTGTGGTATTTGTATTTGTATTTTCTTTTTATCACAACAGATTTCTCTGTGTGAAATTCGGGCTGCTCTCCCCAGGGAGAGCGCGTCGCTACACTACAGCGCCACCTTTTTTTTTTTTTCCTGCGTGCAGTTGTTTTATTTGTTTTTCCTATCGAAGTGAATTTTTCTACAGAATTTTGCCAGGAACATCCCTTTTGTTGCCGTGGGTTCTTTTACGTGCGCTAGGTGCATGCTGCACACGGGACCTCGGTTTATCGTCTCATCCGAATGACTAGCGTCCAGACTCAACTAGACTCAAGGTCTAGTGGAGGGGGAGATATATCGGCGGCTGAAGCGTGATTCGAACCAGCGCGCTCAAATTCTCTCGCTTCCTAGGCGGACGCGTTACCTCTAGGCCATCACTCCACACGCTCTAACACTGTGGTGCGTTCTGTCCTGTCTGGGGTCCGGTGTGGACACGTCTCCCGACTGGGCCATTTGGATTAACCCCGTCATTCCTCTGAAGGTACAGGCAGACATTGTTCACATATGAGCAGACTTGTCATTTGTTGCGTTGTGTTGCGTTGTGTTGTGTTGCGTTGCGTTGCGTTGCGTTGCGTTACATTTTGTCTCTACAGATGTATCTGTGTGAAATTGGGGCTGCTCTCCCAGGTGTAGCACATCAGTACAGTGCACTGCCACTTTTTTTTCTGTCTGCAAGTTTTGTTGTTGTTATTTTCCCAATCAAAGTGGATTTCTCCAGGAACAACCCTCTAGTTGTCTTGGGTTCTTTTAAGTGCGCAAAGTGCATACCACACACAGGACCCCATTTTATCGTCTCATCCTAACGACATTTAATGTTGCGAAACAGTGCTTCTCATATATTCCCTACCGCCGGCAAGAGCTGAATCCGTTGTGCACTGCACAAGGATAATCAAACCATATTCTTTCATTTTATGTAGGTATAGCCAGTGGACAATGATCCCCTAACCCACCCACCCCCCACCCCCATACCTGCCCTCTTACAGTTCTCAATCCGTCTGATTTGTCTGGCGGTGTGCGAGAAAGCATTGACGACAGGCAGGCACGGGGAGGCAGACATGCTAATATAGCTTTAAAACAAGAACAACTGAGAAATATTTGAACATTAATCGATACCTTTTTGATCCCAGTCCTTTGAAGAGGTGGGTAGTTTCACCGTGTAAGTGGCTTTTTTTCTTATTGGCATATCTGCCACAAATTCACATTGACTCTTGTCTAGTGATATCTTTCTTCCATGTTGTTCTTTTTCTTTTTTCTTCTTTATTTCTTTAATCTCAGAAGCGTTGCATTCGTGTTGAATTTTGCTTTAGGTTGGTTTTTGATTGTTTTTGTTTTGGTGGGGTGGGAGGAGAGGGGGGCGCGCGCGTGTGTGTGTGTGTGGGGGTGGGGGGGGGGTAGGGGGCAGGGCGGGATTGGTATACCCCTGCCCTGTACCTTTTAAACCTTTTCTTTCTTTCTGTTTTGGTATTCTCTTTATGCCCCGTCCAGCACATATTTTAAGTTTGATTTTGAAAACTTAGATAAAAAAGAAAGATGAAATAAATGGAGCAGTGGCCCAGCAGCGGTGCTGCCCTCCAGGAAGCCACTGTCCACGGGTTCAAGTCTCCTACACGGACCGGGGTGTTCAACTCCCCATTCCATCACTAGGAGTCTCAGTCCTGTTTATTCCATTCAGACGGAAAGTTCGCGGCGTGCTCAGTTCGTGAAGGCAACGTTCGCAAAGTCAGCCTGTATCAACGACAGCCGGACACACACACACACACACACACACACACACACACACACACACACATACACACACTCACTCACACACACACACACACACACACACACACACACACACACACAGGTGGTCCCATGTGCAGAAGCTTGCACCCAAAGCATGTAAAAGATTCCTCGGCAACAAAGGGCTTCTCCCTGGCAACATTCTGTACAAAACTCCACTTTGATAGAGAAACAAACACACTTCAGGCAGAATTCTAAACAGGTGGCGCAGCACTGTGACACTGCCCTCCCCGGGGAGAGAGCCCCAATTTCACACAGAGAAATCTGTTGTGACGAAAACTAATACAATACAAAAAAAGGCAAATACACTATGGTACAAAATTAAAGTGTAAAAGTAAAAGTAATGGTAAAAGATATGGGGAGAGCATAACAGTGAAAAATGAACATTCATAAGGTATAGATCATAAACACATCCCATAAAATGTATACCCTGCTTTAAAAAAATGTACAAAATATACAGTCTCTTTCTATCACCATTGCATGGTAAAATGCACACCATGTGGACCAAACACTGCAAAATTCAGTAAAATACCCATTCCTTTATAACATTAACACAAACACTTATGAACGTACACCACAGATAACATATGTTGAAATAAGCAGAGTGGTGATAATATAATCAATATCAAACAAGCGATAAGTTTGCATCATTCTTTGAATTGCATATTCCCCAAAAGAGAGGGGTTGAAAAAAGGGGAAAAAAAAAGAAGACTGACAATTGTTGATACACATGTTTTTATCTACTGGAACAGTGTAATACAAACCAATTCCATACTGGAACCATATAAATACAAATGCCCACACTGTCACTTCAAACCCCAAGCTTTATCACCCGTATTGCTCCGTCGGCCGATAACAACGTCATCCCCAAAGCCAAAGCCACGCCAAAGACCAGAAATCAGAGACCAACACATCAGTCTGGCAAATACTGCACTGACATATACTGGCAAGTGATATGAGGAAGTTGGTGAACTGCAGATTGGTGAAAGTTAAAGAGACTGAAAGAAAGTGCCATCAAATGATATCTGGTCGGTGACTAATGTGTATTGGTTTACTTTTGAACCAAATGCATTTGGTTTTAATTGTTGATGAATCAGATATTTTCATAGACATGTTTCATATTGCAAAAACCGAATCTGATTTGCGATTGTTTAAACCTCGTCTCTGACAAGTCTTATGCACGTGCATGATGCAACTCAATATATTGTCTGTGTAAAATATGTGAACACCAATAAAATGGTAGTTCTAATGATTTCCAAAAAATATATAACCACCAATAAAATGGTCGTTCTAATGATTTCCTAACCCTGAAAACGTGTGGTTGCTCTGGTCTAACAATCGGATGTTGAGGGAAAAACTGATCAGATGTATCGTTTCACCTGACTGATTCTCTGACTATTGGTGTTGAGGGAAACAATGATTAGATGTATCGTTTCACCTGACTGATTCTCTGACTATTGATCTTGAGGGAAACAATGATTAGATGTATCGTTTCACCTAACTGATTCTCTGACTATTTTCTTCTCTTTCCACGCGACTTCAGCTTTAGGAAATCAAAACCCAGCTTCAACAAAACACCAGCCAATACACTCATCACTTCAGCAAGTTAAAACAGACGCTTTTTAGAGGAAATGGGTACGGGTCTAAAAATCCCGAGCTTCTACAAACTCCATCCCATGATGCCCGCATCCACATCAAAATCAGATCCCCCAAAAAGCAACAGTGAAAAATCTGACATGGTCCGTGTCACTGGAGCCCTGACTCCACACAGAGAACCTCCCCCCTCTCACCCTTTGTTCTCGGCACGCAGCGCGTAGTAACGGGTGCCCTCGCTGACCTCCTTGGCCTCCAGCACGGAGTCGTACATGTAGCAGACCACCCCAAAGACCGACCTGGCGTTGAAGGCGAAGGCCAGGCAGCCCTGCACCCTCATGCACAGCCGGGAGCAGACACGGCGGTCAGAGGCAGAGACCTTGCCCAGCAGGTGGCGGTCCCCCTCAGGCACTCTGGGCAGCCGTCCCCGGGCCACCATGCTGTAGTAGGCCTCCGCCTTCCCGCTGTCCTGCCACTGGTGGCGCTGCATGACGGTCCTCCAGGCGAGGGATCGGGTCAGGCAGTGCAGGCCCAGCACGTCGCAGTTGACGGCCTTGATCTGCTCGTCCAGCGGCACGGGGTCTGTGGGCGCCACGTAGTCCGTCACACACAGCCTGTCCTGCCCGTCCACCTCCTGCCTCTGCACCGCCACTGTTCAGTGCCAACATGGGGGGTGGCGTTATCTCTTGTCATTGGTATCATCGTTATCTTCATCATCACTGTACTACTAAGAGCACTCAGACATGTTATCGTTATTCTGAAGTACCTTGGACCATCGGTCAGATATTGCGTGAATGAGCAATATCGCCGTCTACATTTATCATTATGTTGTCACCTACAATACTTACGACCCCCATTCAAAAAGAAAAAAAAAAGAAGAAACAACAACAAAAAACAACAACAACAAAAAACAAAAACACCACCACATGAAACACATGACCACCACCAACGAAACGCTTTTGTACATAAATGTTTTGTTTTGTTTTTTTGTAGATCCAACTTTGGATACTTTATAACAAGGTATCATGGCCTTAACAATCATTTGAAAATACCAAAGAGTGACAGTGAAATATTAAGTGACCATTGGGAATAAGAATAGGAGAAAGAGGACAAAATCATCATCATCATCACCATCATCATCATCATCATTCCTCTTCTTCTTTTTCTTCTTATAACAACTATATACTACCACCACAAGCACCACCATCACCGTCACATCATGACAGCTGTTGTCACCGTTACCTTGAGGCTGGATGTTCCAGGACTCGGGCAGGCAGTTGGCCGGGAGGTTCCTGACGTCATCACGGGTCAGGACGGCGTCGAAGACCTGCAGGCAGGAGTAGCGGCCCCTGAAGCCCTGGTCGTCGTCCCCCTGGCCCCGCCCCACCCTCAGGACGCCCGTGGTGGGCAGACGGATCCCGTTGGGGAAGTCGTCATCCAGGTCCTCCACCAGCTCTCCGTTGTGGTAGATCTGGTGGTGGTGTCAACAGGTGGCCCGTGTTTGTCAGGATGTGGTTGGTGAGTGGTGTGTGTGTGTATGTGCGCGCGCGCGCGCGCGTGTCTGTGTGTGTGCGTGCGTGCGTGTGTGTGTGTGTGTGACAGACAGACAGACAGAGACAGAGACAGAGAGAGATAGATCACAGTTTCCGAGCCAGCCATTCTTATCTTCACGCCATAAAATGCATGATTTGACTTAGCATGTGAAGGGTGTAAGGAAGAGGTCTGTCAACCAGTTTCGCTGTTTTGTTAAATACTATGAATTAACCGTGTCTCTGCTTTCGAAGTTCGCGCCGATGGTTCATTTGACGTACCAATTTTCTTCACAGCTAGCAGTAATCTGCACGTCACGACACGACAGGTGTGTGTGTGTGTGTGTGTGTGTGTGTGTGTGTGTGTGTGTGTGTGTGTGTGTGTGTGGTGTGTGTGTGTGTGGTGTGTGTGTGACCCCTCTATTAATCGGTCTGTGTGAAGGTCTGCGTTTTTTTTTTCATCCGACTCTCTTTCTCTCCCTTTATCTCTCTGATTCTCTATCACTGTGTATGCGTGTGTTTGTGCGTGCGCTTGTGTGTGTGTGTGTGTGTGTGTGTGTGTGTGTGTGTGTGTGTGTGTGTGTGTGTGTGTGTGTGTGCTTGGGCGCGCGCGTTTCTCCACAATCATTTTCTCTTCCATGAAATGCCACAGGCGTTTTGCTTGCTTCGTCACTTCCTGGCTGAGTTCAGAATGAGACGGGCCGCTCGGTCCGTGTTTGCCACACGAGCCGGGTACACACGGATGTCGGGGCTGGTGGAAATAGAATCGAACCCTGCATGCACGGCACCTGTCTATCGTGCAGTAGGTCACGGAACGCACTTCCCTCCCTTCCTTCCTTCCTACGTGTCACAGAGGGGGAGGGGGGGGGGAGAATGGGGGGTGGGGGTTGGGGGGTGGTGGTGCTGTTATTGCTTCTTGCAAAACAAACTCTGGGTGGCGATGTTGCAAAGGTGTTGGTGATGGGGAGTTTGTGGCTGTGAGACAAGAAGTGGAGGGATTAGATTTAATTTTTGTTGTGGGAAGTCAAGGAAGACGAGAAATAAAATGATTGAGCTTCGTGTTTTCTTTTCGGGGGCAGCAAAGGAAAAGTAGAGCTTAAGGTGGAGCTTATAGGCACAAAGGAATGATACTGATAATAATGATAATGATAGTAATACTAATAGAGCGTTTGTCTTCTACATGAACCTTCTTATGGGTGGCGCGAACCATTTCAGCTGTGAGATGGCCACCTGGAAATAATGTGCTTGCTGGTACTTTGCAGTTCTGTTTTTTTAATATTTTTTTTATATTATTATTGTAGACCATGAAACGTTTAACCGCGCGTGTGCGTGATATGGAACAGCGCGATTATTTTATGTGTCATATGTGTATATATATATATATATCTTTCTCACTGTCTCCCCGTCTGTCTACGTCTCTCTCCTTCCCTCCCTCTTCCAGCCCCTGTCAGACTCTCAAGATGAGATGCTGCGAGGTGACGGGAAAACAGGCTAAGATGAGAAGTGCGTGCTGTCCGCGGCCCTAATGGGAATCACCCACCAGCCGTTTTCCATGTGGACCTGGCCATCTAGCAAATGCACCATTTGACGATGGTAACTGCCGTGATTATTGAAACTGGAGAAGGGGGTAGGAGAGTGGTGGTTAGTGGAGGGTGTGAGGATTATGGGGTGGGGAAGGGTGTGAGGGTTATGGGGTGGGGAAGGGTGAACTGGGTGTGTATAACGATTTGGGTCCCAGTCTCGGATTTATCAGAATAGAATGGCGCTTTCTACGGTTGCCTTTCCGAAGTGGTACTCTGAAGTCGTATTGTAGCGGTACTCAGAAATCGTATTGTAGTGGTACTCTGAAGTCGTACTGTAGTGGTACTCTGAAGTCGTATTGTAGCGGTACTCTGAAATCGTATTGTAGCGGTACTCAGAAATCGTATTGTAGCGGTATTCTGAAGTCGTATTGTAGCGGTACTCAGAAATCGTATTGTAGTGGTACTCTGAAGTCGTATTGTAGCGGTACTCTGAAGTCGTATTGTAGTGGTACTCTGAAGTCGTATTGTAGCGGTACTATGAAGTCGTATTGTAGCGGTACTCTGAAGTCATCAGTATTGTAGTGGTACTCTGAAGTCATCAGTATTGTAGCGGTACTCTGAAGTCGTATTGTAGCGGTACTCTGAAGTCGTATTGTAGCGGTACTCTGAAGTCGTATTGTAGCGGTACTCTGAAGTCGTATTGTAGCGGTACTCTGAAGTCAGTATTGTAGCGGTACTCTGAAGTCGTATTGTAGCGGTACTCTGAAGTCGTATTGTAGCGGTACTCTGAAGTCGTATTGTAGCGGTACTCTGAAGTCGTATTGTAGCGGTACTCTGAAGTCGTATTGTAGTGGTACTCTGAAGTCGTATTGTAGCGGTACTCTGAAGAGTGGTACTCTGAAGTCGTATTGTAGTGGTACTCTGAAGTCGTATTGTAGCGGTACTCTGAAGTCGTATTGTAGTGGTACTCTGAAGTCGTATTGTAGCGGTACTCTGAAGTCGTATTGTAGTGGTACTCTGAAGTCGTATTGTAGTGGTACTCTGAAGAGTGGTACTCTGAAGTCGCATTGTAGTGGTACTCTGAAGTCGTATTGTAGCGATACTCTGAAGTCGTATTGTAGTGGTACTCTGAAGTCGTATTGTAGCGGTACTCTGAAGTCGTATTGTAGTGGTACTCTGAAGAGTGGTACTCTGAAGTCGCATTGTAGTGGTACTCTGAAGTCGTATTGTAGCGATACTCTGAAGTCGTATTGTAGTGGTACTCTGAAGTCGTATTGTAGTGGTACTCTGAAGAGTGGTACTCTGAAGTCGCATTGTAGTGGTACTCTGAAGTCATATTGTAGTGGTACTCTGAAGTCATCAGTATTGTAGTGGTACTCTGAAGAGTGGTACTCTGAAGTCATATTGTAGTGGTACTCTGAAGTCATCAGTATTGTAGTGGTACTCTGAAGAGTGGTACTCTGAAGTCATATTGTAGTGGTACTCTGAAGTCATCAGTATTGTAGCGGTACTCTGAAGAGTGGTACTCTGAAGTCGTATTGTAGTGGTACTCTGAAGTCGTATTGTAGCGGTACTCTGAAGTCGTATTGTAGTGGTACTCTGAAGTCGTATTGTAGCGGTACTCTGAAGAGTGGTACTCTGAAGTCATATTGTAGTGGTACTCTGAAGTCGTATTGTAGTGGTACTCTGAAGAGTGGTACTCTGAAGTCGCATTGTAGTGGTACTCTGAAGTCGTATTGTAGCGATACTCTGAAGTCGTATTGTAGTGGTACTCTGAAGTCGTATTGTAGTGGTACTCTGAAGAGTGGTACTCTGAAGTCGCATTGTAGTGGTACTCTGAAGTCATATTGTAGTGGTACTCTGAAGTCATCAGTATTGTAGTGGTACTCTGAAGAGTGGTACTCTGAAGTCATATTGTAGTGGTACTCTGAAGTCATCAGTATTGTAGTGGTACTCTGAAGAGTGGTACTCTGAAGTCATATTGTAGTGGTACTCTGAAGTCATCAGTATTGTAGTGGTACTCTGAAGTCGCATTGTAGTGGTACTCTGAAGTCGCATTGTAGTGGTACTCTGAAGTCATATTGTAGTGGTACTCTGAAGTCATATTGTAGTGGTACTCTGAAGAGTGGTACTCTGAAGTCGTATTGTAGTGGTACTCTGAAGTCATATTGAAGTGGTACTCTGAAGTCACATTGAAGTGGTACTCTGAAGTCATATTGTAGCGGTACTCTGAAGAGTGGTACTCTGAAGTCGCATTGTAGTGGTACTCTGAAGTCATATTGTAGTGGTACTCTGAAGTCATCAGTATTGTAGTGGTACTCTGAAGAGTGGTACTCTGAAGTCATATTGTAGTGGTACTCTGAAGTCATCAGTATTGTAGTGGTACTCTGAGAGTGTACTCTGAAGTCATATTGTAGTGGTACTCTGAAGTCATCAGTATTGTAGTGGTACTCTGAAGTCGCATTGTAGTGGTACTCTGAAGTCGCATTGTAGTGGTACTCTGAAGTCATATTGTAGTGGTACTCTGAAGTCATATTGTAGTGGTACTCTGAAGAGTGGTACTCTGAAGTCGTATTGTAGTGGTACTCTGAAGTCATATTGAAGTGGTACTCTGAAGTCACATTGAAGTGGTACTCTGAAGTCATATTGTAGCGGTACTCTGAAGAGTGGTACTCTGAAGTCGTATTGAAGTGGTACTCTGAAGTCATATTGTGGTGGTGTGTCCATCGAGATCGATGATGACCATCGTTGTCATCCAGATGGGGGGATGGGGGAGGGTGGTGGTGGGGTGGGGGGAAGGATGCTCAAGAGTCTATCTGTGAGTGCGCAGATGGCTGAATAGTCCAATCTGCGCACGAAATGTTCGCTGACAGTTGGGGCAGACAAAGACAGGCATATCATTGTCAGGGAGCTTGTTTGCCCGTGACTTTCTGGCCTGCCTCTTCTGAACAGCTGCAGCAGTCCTGTTGGCCTCGCACAACTTGGCGCCTTTGTGCACAGCAGCGCGCCATTTGTTACGGTCCACTGCAGATTCCTCCCAGGAGTCAGGGTTGATATCAAACGCTTTCAGAGAGACTTTCAGAGTATCTCTGAAGCGCTTCTTCTGACCTCCGTGTGATCTCTTCCCTTGTTGCAGCTCGCCATAGAAGAGCCTTTTGGGCAGCCGATGGTCTGGCATGCGCGCCACGTGTCCAGCCCAGCGAAGCTGGGACTGCATCAGGATGGTGAAGATGCTGGGAAGGGTGGCTTTTGCGAGCACCTCTGTGTCTGGGGTCCTGTCTTGCCACTTGATGTTCAGTAGCTTCCTGAGGCATGTTGTGTGGAAGTGGTTCAGCTTCTTGGCATGTCGTTGGTACACTGTCCAAGTTTCGCAGCCGTACAGTAGTGTGGGGAGAACTACTGCTCTGTAGACCTTTAGCTTGGTCTCAAGACTAATGCCTCTTCTGTTCCAGACATTTGCACTGAGTCTACCAAAAGTTGCACTTGCTCTTGCAATCCTGACATTCACTTCATCGTCGATGGTCGCATTTCGTGACAGTGTGCTGCCAAGGTATGTGAACCGCTCCACCGCACTGAGTCTCTGACCGTTGACTGTGATGTTGGGCTCAACGTAGGGTTTCCCTGGGGCTGGCTGATGGAGAACTTCAGTTTTCCTCGTGCTGATGGTAAGGCCGAAGTTCCTGCTGGCAGTGGCAAACTTGTCGACGCTGAGTTGCATGTCAGCTTCAGATCCAGCGTTGAGGGCACAGTCATCAGCAAACAAAAAGTCTCTGATGATGTCTGTCATGACCTTCGTTTTTGCTTGAAGCCTTCTGAGGTTAAACAGCTTGCCATCTGTTCGGTACTTTAGGCCGATTCCAACATCGCCATCTCTGAAGGCATCAGTAAGCATTGCAGAGAACATGAGGCTGAACAGCGATGGAGCCAGGACGCAGCCTTGCTTGACACCATTTGTGACAGCAAAAGGAGCAGATGTTTCGCCATTGTCCTGGACTCGAGCCTGCATGCCTTCATGGAATTGGCTGACCAAGGAAATAAATTTCCGAGGGCATCCGTACTTGGCCATGATCTTCCACAGTCCCTCTCTACTGACGGTGTCAAAGGCCTTAGTGAGGTCGACATAGGTGGAGAACAGATCAGCATTTTGCTCCTGACATTTCTCTTGCAGCTGCCTTGCAGCAAACACCATGTCGGTGGTTCCGCGCTCTTTCCGGAATCCACATTGGCTCTCAGGCAAATGACCTTGGTCAAGGTGTGCTGTGAGGCGGTTTAGTAGGATCCTGGCAAGTATCTTGCCTGCGATGGAGAGCAAGGAAATGCCCCGATGGTTATCACAGGCTTGCCGGTTCCCCTTTCGCTTGTACAAGTGAATGATAGATGCATCTTTGAAATCCTGGGGGATCGTCTCTTCTTTCCACATGAGTGAGTACAGCTGATGAAGCTTCTCAGTCAGCACAGTGCCTCCATCCTTGTAGACCTCTGCTGGTATGGAGTCTGAGCCAGGTGCTTTGCCACTGGATAGCAGACGGATTGCTTTCTGGGTCTCAAGAAGTGTTGGCGGATCGTCCAGTGCTTCGTTGGTGGGGACTTGTGGGAGACGGTCTATGGCTTCATCGTTTATGGAGGAAGGGTGATTTAAGACACTGTTGAAGTGCTCAGCCCATCGTTCGAGAATGTTCTCCTTCTCGGTGATCAAGGTATTCCCATCTGCACTGAGGAGGGGGGATGATCCTGAGGATGTGGGGCCGTAGACTTCTTTTAAGGCATCATAGAACCTCTTCATATCGTGCCTGTCAGCATATCCCTGGATCTCATCAGCTTTGTCACTCAGCCACTTATCCTGCATCTGGCGTAACTTTTGCTGAACAGTCCTGCGGATGGCATTGTACGCATCCTTTTTTGATGTGGACTTTGGGTTGCTCAGGTGGGCTTGATGCAGACGGCGTTTCTCATCCAGAAGCTGCTTGATTTCATCACAGTTTTCATCAAACCAGTCTTTGTGCTTTCTGATCATGGGTCCCAGGGTCTCTGAAGCTGTACTATAGATCAGCTCACGCAGGGTCCTCCAGTCAGACTCCACATTCTGGTTGTTCAGAGAGGCGGATTCCAGACGATCTTCCAGCAGCTCCACAAAGGACTGTTTGATGGTGATGTTTTTCAGCTTAGTGATGTTGAGCCGTTTTGGAGCCTTCTGGCCTTGGGGGCGTCTCTTGGGCTGGATTCGAATATTCAGCTTCGAGACTACAAGGCGATGGTCTGTCCAACACTCGGCGCCGCACATGGTCTTTGTTACACGTACATCTTGCCTATCCCTTTTCCTGACGATGACATAATCGATGAGATGCCAATGCTTTGAGCGAGGGTGCATCCATGACGTCCTGTTACGGGTAGGGAGGCAGAAAACTGTGTTGGTTATCAGCAGTTCGTGCTCTGCACATGTCTGAAGCAAAAGCAATCCATTTGGGTTGCAGTGGCCCACACCGTGCTTTCCAATCACTCCATCCCAGGAGATGTAGTCAGAGCCAACTCTAGCATTGAAGTCCCCAAGAATGATGAGCTTGTCTGCTTTAGGGATGGCAGCAATGACAGAGTGAAGGTCCTCGTAGAACTTCGCCTTCACTTCATCCGGGTTGGTCATGGTTGGGGCGTAGGCACTGACAATGGTGAGGTGCTTCTGGCCAGATGCCAGTGGGAGTTTCATGGTCATAAGCCTATCGTTGACTCCCTTTGGGATTCCAGCTAGCTTGCTGACAAGTGCTGTTTTTACTGCAAAACCAACACCAGCCTCACGTCGCTCTTCGCTTCCTCGTCCACTCCAGAAGAAGGTGTAACCAGATCCCCGTTCACAGAGCTCGCCTTCGCCTGCAAGCCGAGTCTCACTCAAGGCTGCGATGTCGATATTGTATCTGGCGAGTTCGGATGCAACTAGTGCTGTTCTCCTTTGGGGTCTGTCCGCGTTATCTCTGTCCAGGAGAGTCCTTATGTTCCAAGCACCAATGGTGAGAGGAACGATCCTTGCTTTTTTCTTTTCTTTCTCTTTGTTTCGACCGCTGATGTAGGGTCCCCGCCAGCCGCGGTATGCTGGCCAGGGTGATATGGAGCAGGCAATTTTTAGGGCACCTTTTCTAGCCCCTTCCTCATGCCAGGGAGGTGAGCAGTGCATTCCTAAAGAGGGCTGCTCAGATGCTCAGACGGCTGCCGAGCTCCATCGCTGCTCCTGTCGACGAAGAACGACCCTATGGCCTGAGCCGCCTGCGTGCAGGTCTGCGGCTGCGACTGCCAGTGTACCCACACCTGTCGTTTCGTCGCTCGCCTGTCGCCACAAGACTTGGGGGTGATGAAATGATGAAGGATGAAAGGTCATTTTGGATGACTGATGACTTGCGCGATGAGTTTGTTTAAAGTGAAGAGGAGTTGCGCAACGTCGACCTCACTCTCTCGTCCGGGTCCACCAATTTCCAGTGGCAAGACTAAGTCGAGACGACTGGAGGATGAGCACGGATGCAGTGGATGACCAAGATATCCTTTCGGTGTCTCATCTTGCTCTCTGCACTCCACAGTGCGTTGCTGTAACCGCCTTCCTCTCCGTTGAACCGATAGGTTTCTTCCGCAGATTCTGCCGGATCCAGACTTCGCATGCATGGGTAGACACACCCCGGGGGCCAACTGCGTGTGGCATGCACACAGCACGGTGGAGCTAGATGGCCGTCGGTGGCTCTCCTGAGCCGACGCCCTTTTATGGATCTCCATAAGGGTGTCTAGCCACCCGCCTCACCAGTCCCAGAAGGGAGTGGTGGGAGTGCCGGTTTAGTCGTCGGCAACCCGACCCTGAACAGGTTGTACTGGATTACAGGTTACCAGTAGCAGATCTAATGACCTGACCTAACTTTAA
>NC_134884.1:12884050-12929050 GCF_041734735.1 Babylonia areolata
TTGGTCTGGAAGGAGACAGTGTTGATTTAAAGGGAATGGTATTGAGGGGTTTGACGCTTTTTCAGGTAAAATGAACAGAATGGAAGGTATGCTTCACACAACACCCTCCCCCTCCTCCTCCCTGACAACGAAACCCTCCAGCTGTCCACTCCCTGCCTCTCCCACCCCCCCACACCCTTATCCTCCCACACAGCCACCAACCACCACCATTCCTGTCTGGATTATAAGGATATATTCAAAACACCAGTGAAGTGAGCATGTTGAAGCACCACAGTGAAAGACAGACAGAAAGAAAGATAAATCTGTTGTTCCTTAGCCTGCATACAGCTGAAGCGTGTATGTGTGGGATAGGGGGACGGGTGGGTGGGGGGAATCCACCCTCCAGCTCTCCCACCCCTCTCCCTCTCCCACCACTCACTCCTCCTCCCTTACCCGACTTATGATATATGACGACAAAATTTAGGTTGGGTGTATCCGAATTGGCTGTACATTGTAACAGATACAGAGAACATGGAGATCTGATTTGTCCATTATGTAAAACCTTTAAGGAAGATGAATTCTATTTTGTTTTGTGCTGTCCAGCCCTTACTGAAATCAGACTGAAGTTTATTCCTTACCAACATCCATGCGCCTTTAACCCTTTCACCGCCAGTACATTTAGAGTGCAAAATTCCCTTGTGCTATAAACACAGAAAATATGGTGTCTAAGATTAGCTAGGGATTCCCCACGCGATATGTAGAACATATGGCGTATCCTACCACCGACATAAAGAGCAGTAGATTCATGGATAACAGACCTGGTCACCCTTCAGTGACATGGGTCCTCTACCTAGCTGCTGCATAAATGCGAGTTTGGCAGTAAAAGGGTTAAACTAAATCTTCTAATGTCATCTACTAGACAACGTGATGTACGTAATCTGTCATGTTTATTACACAAAGCATTCAAATTTAGAGAAATTGTAAGCTCGTAGTATTTCATGAACTATTGTCTTTTATTTCTAGTACTTATTTTGTTTAGATTTGATTTTGTTTTCAAATATTTTGTAATGGTATATGTTCACTTACCCCTTTATGAGGGGCCATGGCCTGATGAATAAACCATTCGCATCCCTTACCCGAAAGTCTAGCTCCCCGGCCAGGTTGAGGTCGACGAAGGACCCGCGGGGACCCAGGGTGATGGCGTCGTAGGGCAGACCTGGGTAGGGGGGCCTGAAGAGGAAGCACTGGGAGGCGTCTGGCAGGCTGGCGTCATGGCCCTGCATCACCTCCCGGTGCACGCTGCTGTTGCCCAGGGGGAGCAGGTAGTGGGGGCTCCTCCCCCCTCCCCCGCCCACCGCTCCCTGCACCCCTGACAGGCTGAGGACTGGTCGTGGTGGTGGTGGTGGTGGTGGTGTGGTTGGGTTGAAAAAACAAAACAAAAACAAACCACTAATGATAAGTGTTGGTCGAATTAGGTTTCAGGGGATTTGAATCAGACAGTGATATGCTGTGTCTGTTACGGTGTGGTGTGGTGTGGTGGGTGGGTTGGGTAGAAGAAAAAAGAATGTGCTGGTCGAAGTAGGTCTCAGGGGTTTTGAGACAGACGGTTACATGCTGTGTCTGTGGTGGGGTGGGATGGAGCTGAGAGGAGTGAGTGAGTGAACGAGTGAGTGCGAGTGTTCGTGTGGAGGATGTGTGTGTGTGTGTGTGTGTGTGTGTGTGTGTGTGTGTGTGTGTGTGTTGTATTCCTATAGCACTGAATTTGATTTTGGTTTTATTGGGGTTTTTTTGGGAGATACTATCATTAGAGGAAGAAAATAAGGTAATTTGACAATGGCGGAATAACGCATGCTGATTAGAAAAAGGGATGAGTGGGACAGGGGATGGGGGGGGGGGGATCAGTGTGGAAATGAAACAAAAATTTAATTAAGTCAACGAGAGAGAGGGGGAGGGAGAGAGAGAGATGGAGAGAGAGAGGGGGAGGGAGAAACAGACAGACAGACAGACAGAGACAGGGACAGAGAGACGGAGAGAGTGTTGGAGACAGTTTACAATTCTTATCTGAATATCCACAGTTGTCACACATTCTTAAAAAAACATCATGGGCAAAGAAACAAATATCTCCAAAGTCGGTATTCACTCTCCGTAACTTTAAGCGAGGAAGAAAACTTTGAGTAAATTTCTAAGGATGTTCAATGTCACCTGATCTATCATGAATTGTAAACGTTGTCATGCACTGTACTTTGTGTTAAAATTCATACTATGGCAATTAGTTACAATGATGTTTCATAACACTGCAAACCCCAGTATGTTTACAAGATTTAAATGTCCCATCTTCTGTGTAGAATGAGACTCGTTGATCTGATGGAGGGTCGTCGAATTTTGCATGTGAACAAACCGGTGAACATCTCAGCTTAAATCAAAACTTTATATCATGGCTTAAACGGAAAGAGATTACTTTGATGCACCAGAACGAGCCGAACGAAACGAACAAGAAAGAAAATCTACTGTATGACTTGAATGTATGTATACTCTTTGTCTTTTTAAAAATGATTGTAAACTATAATTGCACTGATCAAAAACTTGCTTTGTTTTGTCATTCCAAAAACAGAAAAGACGACAGACAGTTCAAACGAGAGACAGAGAGAGAGAGAGAGAGAGAGAGAGAGAGAGAGAGAGAGAGAGAGAGAGAGAGAGGTGGGGGTGGGGATGGGGGTGGGTGGGAAGGAAATACATGAATAATTATGAAAACAAAATGAATCTAAATCGTTTACATCCAACACGACCGCCCCCCCCCCCCCCCCCACTTCCCACCAAAACACCCAGTTAAGTAACACGTGTGTATCACAGTAAACCTCACCTTGGCAAAGAACACACAGAACGTAGAGAAAGCAACTGCGGAACATCTTTTTTTTCTTTTTTTCCCAGGTGAAGAAGGGGTCCCAGTCCCAAGAACACTGCAGGTATGACAGACACAAATTCCAGAGATTTCTCCCCTGTCTTCGCCTTTTATACCGGGCCCCCGGGAATCGATACACGGGCCCCGACAAGTGGCAGAAAGCCGCTTAGCTGTCCGCTGAGCCCACGTCACTCTCTGTGTCTCTTTCTTTCTCTCTCTCTCTCATCTGTCAGCCCATTTCCAAGACGTTGGTGCCAGCAAGGGGCAGTAATGGCATGGGAGCCGGGAGTCCACAGGGAGAGGAATGGGTACGGTGAGTAATGCATGTCACGTGATGGTAACGTGGTGGCTACTGTTACACCAGTCATAGATCAGGGTAAAAACAACAACAACATTAATAATAATAATAATAATAAAGATAATACTTACTTAATCGTACTCATATGGCGCAAACTCCCCAAGCGCATTACATGAAACAATACATACAACAGTGCATGATAATATACGTCTGCAGATGAAAACAACAAAACAGATATGTGTATCAATATGAACCAAGACAACACAACAAATTGCAGATGTGAACAATCACACACACACAACACACACACACACACACACACACACACACACACACACACAGACAAGACAAAAAATGCCTGCACACGCAAACACGCGCATACACAAAGAGCGCATACACGCTAGCGCACATACACAGTACGAACACCAACCCACCCACCCACATGAACACATTTCATACTGGTTTCAGCAGAAGGTACAGTGGGGTGGGCAGGAGGGGAAGAATGCAGACAAACAGCAATGCTTCATCACACACAATGGCTTGTTTGAACAGGTGGGTTTTCAGGTTTGCTAGAAATATCAACATGTATGCACACTCTGTCTCCATGTCTGTTCATCACAACACAACACTACACTACGCAATACAATACACGACAAAAAATAATTCGTCAGCGAAAAAATCAAAGACGAGAAAGTGGGTGAACAGGCGTTGGAAACGATCATCCCCGCTATTCTGCATTGTGTTCGTTTCCCCCCACATGGGAACAGTCCTAGTGACTATCGCTGTTGTTTTTTTTCTTTTCTTTTATATTAATATTTTAATTGCATACTTAAAAAGCATGCCTGGCAGGGATCCTGGTTTTGGAATGAAATCCAATTGTATTTACCGGTCAGGGTTTAGAGGATACCAGAGGAAACTAATAGTTTTAGATTTCCTTATCTGTCTCTCTCACTGGTTCACTTGCTCTCTCTGTGTGTTTGACACAGCTCCACACATACACACATATATATATGTACATATATTATAATTATATATAATTACACACATACACACACACACACACATATATATATATATATGTACATATATTATAATTATATATAATTACACACACACACACACACACACACACACACACATATATATATATATATATATATATATATATATATATGTGTGTGTGTGTGTGTGTGTGTGTGTGTGTAAACCTGGTAAACCCATATGAATTTACTGATATCAATGAACTCACAGATTCCCAGTTCTCTCACTTTGCGCTGAAAACTTTAACAGATGCCCCGCCATTTTCGGATATGACGTCAGCCATTAGGCCTTCAGCTCAAGCAGGAATCACATTCGTTGACGACACACAGAATCGTCACCACTACAGGGTCTGAAAGGACGGAAATGACGCCAAGTCGCGCAGCTTGACGTCCACTGACATCAGCACTAGCAGAGGGCGTGGAGGGGGCGGGGGGATGAGGGTGGGAGTCAGACACAAAAATAGATCACTACCAACTTGAATCGATTCATTGTCGCAGGAGTTCCCTGCTCCGTTTCGTCATCACAGTTAGTTCATTATCTGCAAAAACAAAACAAAAACAAAAACACATTTTATTGGGGAATGTTTTCGGACTTCTAACCGTTACTTTTTTTTAAGGAAAAGTTCTTTGTCGGCTTTACTTTTTGTTCGTTAATACGGATTTAAGGGGACAAAAAGAAACATTTGATCTTTTTTTGTGCATGCATGTATGTATGTATGTGCTCGCGTGCACGAGTATGTCCGCAAGTAGACACTGTATGTTATAAAGTGGCAGAGCAATTTCAGTGTGGTTTGCTGTGTTGGGCATTCGTCTTTTGAACATCTGTTGAAAGCATTGAATCATTCTGACATAGTCAAGAGAACATTGTGTTTATATCTTGAAGACCGTTTTACTGACTCCAGCCAAGCGTCAGATCCTGTGACAGTTAACACCTCGGCACCCATCACAGTTCACAATTCATACCTTTTCTACTGACTTGGACATATTGTTGTTGACATGCTCAAAGCGATTGTGGCATTCTCTGGTCTTCCCGTATATGAATGGGGATTTTTTATGCATCCTTTGTTAAGGTTTTTGACAAAGATGAACATAAACGGGGCACTTCTAATCTGGGTCAGCATCAATCGGCTGGGAGTTTTCCCTTATATATATATATATAGTTGTTTGTGTTCATAACCATGTATACGTTTGTTTATGACAACGTATTTTACATCCTGCCGAGTGACTGAACACTAATGTCAGAAAGCAACGTTTATTCATGATGTGAAATTGAAAAAAAAAAAAATCATGATGACCCCCCGCCCCCCGCATCCCCCTCCGCCTCCCGCCGCCCACTGAACGGGAATTTCCCCAAATGACTTCTCGGAAGTTTTGCACTTTGTGTGTCAGATGAGGCGTACTTTCTTTTACTGCCCCGTGGTCTGTGCCGCCTTAATGGCATTACCCGCACCTCTCACCCCCCATCTTCCCCCACCTCCTCCCTCTCTTCCTCTCACAGCGACTCCCAGGTGTGTCGCAGTCTCTGTGTACCAGTGGTCCACAAGGGAGCCCTCAGTGGAGAGACGACATTCTCACTGGACGCACTCGACCCACGAACTCAAAACACTTGACGGTGAGAATGTCAAATCCAGTGCCACATGTGTAATTATGCAGGCTCGCTACATGAGGGGGTAAGGTGGCGTGCACTCAACGATAATGAGCTGTGTGGCGCTGAGATAATTGCTGGGCGATAGCTGGTGTTTTTTCACAGGAAAGCGAACGCGTGTGAATACCAAACCACACTCTTACCTTCCTGCTTTCTTTCGGTGTCTGTACCTGTCTGTCTGTCTGTCTGTCAGCCTGTCAGTCAGTCTTTCTGTCTGTCTGTCAGTCAGTATGTCTGTCTGTCTTTCCTCTCTCTCTCTGTCTGTGCATAAAGCAAGTATGCACATTCAGGTGATGAAACAACGAGATAGGGCGTAAACATGCTGTTGATGATAACAGTAATTCCCAGGTTGATAGGATAAGTGGAAAAGTGCGCACACCTGGCCGCCTCAGAGACAACATGTACATTTTGGGAGTTTGAATCTCATATGATGTTTACCGTTCTTTAAGTCATGGAACATTGCAAAAATAAATTAGTTCATTTCAGTTCAGTTACTCAAGGAGGCGTCACTGTGTTTCGGACAAATCCATATACGCTACACCATATCTAATCTGCTAAGCAGATGCCTGACCAGTAGCATAACCCAACGCGCTTGGTCAGGCCTCGGGAAAAAAGGTGCATGAACAAATAAATGGATACATCATTAAACAGATAAAGAAACAAATAAATCAATAAAGATTTAGCATGAAAAATAATAAAATTAGAAAAGAAAACAGTATGCAGATAAAGAAATGAAATAAAATATAAGGGGAAATAATAAATGAATGAATGAAAATAACAATAATGATAAGTATTCGATATAAAACAACAGTAATCATGGGAAAATAGGAAATATAATTCGTAAACAAAATGTATAAAGTAAAATACAAGGCAGTACACTCAAGCTTTTGAAGAAAACAACTGATCTTTGTCAGGAACTGTCTGATCAAAACATATTATCAAGAAGCTTCATCCACGTCACGCTGAGTCAAAACGGGAGTGATGAAACACAGCTGCGGATGAAGAAAAGATTCATGGCACAGCATTCTTCTGTGTGTCTTGTCTGTGATCTTTCAGTTCGTTTGCGCGCATTCACGTGAGCGCGGCACAACTGTAAACAGCGAGTACGTGAGACAGACAGACAGAGAGAGAGAGAGAGAAAGAGAGAGAGAGAGAGAGAGAGAGAGAGAGACAGAGAGAGAGAGAGAGAGAGTGTGTGTGTGTGAGTGAGTGAGTGAGTGAGTGTGTGTGTGTGTGTGTGTGTGTGTGTGTGTGTGTGTGTGTGTGTGTGTGAGAGAGTGCGCGCGCAGGCGCAAACATAGTCGTGCATATTTACAATGGTGTACAAATGAATGCTGGTTTACGTGTACAACACAGGAAGTGCCGCCATTGATCATGCAGAGTTCTTTCCGGTTCTCACGTTTTCAAGTTACCTGTTTCCTGCAGATGGGTTTGGCTGGCACACACAGACACACAGACACACACACACACACACAATCACGCGCGCACACACACAGACCTGAATTTCCCACATTCTCGCTTTTTGCGTTGAGCTTTGACTGACTGAAATTTGTGCAGGAATCAGGTTGGAGAGTTAGCGGGGTGAGAGTGGTGTGGAGGGTGCAGAAGAGGGGATTGGCGGGAGAACATACGGCATTCCAGGCGTTCTGCAAATCCCAACTGAAGTCATCGAACTCAATTTCTTTTTACTCGACATACGTTCTTTAAATGTAACGCCCCCCCCCCCCCCCCCCCGACGTCTTTGTAGCTAATTGGACACCCCAATGCTTACACACCAGTTTGGCCCAGCTTTACCAAGCACGTGGATGCTATAATACCTCCGGCTTCTTTTGTAACTGAAACACAGTTTGTAAAAACTGTGTCGGGATTCGATCTTGAAAACTGTGACACTGGTGTTTCCTCATGTGACACTTCACAGCTCAAATCGTCCGTTTAAGTGATGCAATCAGTCTTTTAGGGATACCTGGCCTGTAACTAGTTGCGGCGCGATTCTTCAAACAATGAAAACGCACCGTGTTCCACAGACGTTTTGAATTAACCACTTTCGTTCCCACACCCACGACTTGAGCCGTAAGTCAGTCAGTTTTTCAACTCCGGCCTGCAGTGGTTGAAAGTCTCCACCTCTGGAACAGATCCCGCCTGGCCTGAGTGAGTGTGTGTGTGGGGGGAGGGGGGGGATGCACCGGGTGCAATCGCTGCACTGGCAGCTGTTGAATGGAAGAATCATGCTGGCAGCTCCCCCAACCCCCACTCCCAATATTTTCACACAAACGGACCCACATGGGTCACTTAATGGCATCAATGATTGCTGGCCTTTTCGTCAATGTTAGGTGAAGAAGGTCAAGGTGGATTTTTTTTTAACATCTGGGTGGAGGTGTTTGTGTGTTTATAAGGAGAAGGGGGGCGGGTGGGGGGGATCTTATTGGTGAGTGCGCGTGCGTGTGTTTCTGGGATGGGGAGATGGAGGACGGGGTTCTTTTGATATGTGTTACAAACTTTACACTGGCAGTGCAACACACAGTGCGCAACATACAAGAGAAAATATAATCAACAGATTCCTGGTTTCATTGAAGGAAGGAGGAAATGGCGGGTGGGAAAAATCGATTTTTGACCGTGCCCCTTTACGCCGAGCGTGTTGCTTCCACACACGGTCACTAACAGTCAATCGCTCAGAGGAAACCAGTCGCCTGACAGAACAATCGATAAACGATTTCAAGTGACCTCCAGTTACAAAAACGACAACAGCAACAATAATTGCTCTAAAAGCGGCGGGTTTGGGGGGGTGGGGAGGGAGGTGTGGGGGCTAGAGCGAAGGGAGAGGGGGGATGGAGTGCCTGTGTGTGCATCTGTATGTGTGTGCATGCATGCCTGAATATGTGCGTGCGTGTATGTTTGTGTTAATTTTGTGTATATGTGCGTGTGTCTGTGTGCATGTGTGTTTGTGTGTGTCTCTGTGTGTGCATGTGTGTGTGTGTGTGTGTGTGTGTGTGTGTGTGTGTGTGTGTGTGTGTGTGTGTGTGTGTGTGTGTGTGTGTGTGTGTGTGTGTGTGTGTGTGTGTGTGTGTGTGTGTGTGTGTGTGTGTGTGTGTGTGTGTGATGGGAACGATAATTAGAGTGAAAGGCGGTGTGCCCATCCCTGGTTTAACCTCTTCCACATGCCAGAAGGCATACACACACGAAGGGTGTTCGGGTATTAGCAGTACTGCGCAGCTGTTGGAGATCGGAAAACTTTCCACCCTTAACTCACCACGCGCTGTGACAGATTCGAACCCATTACTCTCAGACTGATAGCCCAACGTTTTAACTCACTCAGTACGGCCAGTCCTCTCTTCTCCTCTACACAGACCCCTCGGATGTCCAGTGGGTGTCTGAATGACCCAACCTTTAGCTTCCGTCGTCAGAATTGTGGTATTCTTTGTCAACATTCACCTCTTCAGTATAAGAGCCTTCCGCTTGCAATATTTTGATGATGGTAATTGGGGTGAAACGCTGTTAACGTCGTCTCTTTCGCCGTTCGTATGGAGAGAGTTAACCAACTGGCTGTTACGCCCACCGACGTCAATGGATCAATGCACACTTGTAGCCGTTACATGACGCGAATGGAATGGATACGTCCTAAATGTTCAATAGTCACCACAAGCGAACCTACCGAGGACCAGTCAAATACATTACAGTCAAGAGCCAACTACTTGTTTCACACATGCAGTCCCTAATAGCCAACGGATACAGACTTTGAAAAAAAGACATGCTTTTTCCAACAAATGCAAAAAAATAAAACAAGGAACAAAATGCTGGCATCTCATTTCCAGATAACGCACGGGTTGTTACTATCCAGTTTAACACGATCAAAGCACAGAACATGTGGAGTCACAGCATCATGAGTGTCGGGGAATGGAAATTTCCGTTTGATGTCTGATTGGTCAGCGGGAAGTGGCCGTGCCCCCTGCGGAACGTGTTCCGATTCCACCCGACTTTCCACCCGGCATGGTCCTGGTGATTCCACCCGGCATGGACCTGGTGATTCTACCCGCCATGGATCTGGTGATTTCACCCGGCATGGACCTGGTGATTCTACCCGGCATGGACCTTCTGATTCCACCCGGCATGGACCCGGTAAATCCACCCGGCTTGGAGCATGGACGTGGTGATATTCCACCCGGCATAGACCCAGTGAGACCGTGTGGTAATCGTGGTAATCGGGTGATTATCGGTGTGCAGCGGAGACAGAAAGGAGGGGAAGCGGGAAAGCAAGGGAAAAGAAAAGCAAGGAAGAGTAGAAAGAAAAAAGGCATGCAGACAAATAAACGGACGTGCAGAAATAAGGAAAAATAGAAGTAAAAAAAAAAAGTTGAAAAAAACAAAACAAAACAAAACAAAAAATCCCGAAAAAGGAACACATAGAACGAATATCCTCGTTGCCCAAGTACTTTAGAAAAGAAATCTTTTGGAACAAAAGAAAAGGACTGGAAAACAAGCACACAAAACAACATCACAACAGGATACAACAGACTGAGTGGCCAACGGGATCTCCAACAGTCAAACATTAACAGAAGGAAAGGGGGCATAATCCTCCTCTCCTCTATATCCAAAGGGGACACAATCCTCCTCTCTATATCCAAAGGGGACATAATCCCCCTCTCCTCTATATCCAAAGGGGACACAATCCTCCTCTCTATATCCAAAGGGGACATAATCCCCCTCTCCTCTATATCGAAAGAAGACATAATCCTCTTTTGATCTATATCCAAAGGGGACAATCCTCCTCTATATCGAAAGGGGGCATAATCCCCCTCTCCTCTATATCCAAAGGGGACACAATCCTCCTCTCCTCTATATACAAAGGGGACATAATCCTCCTCTCCTCTATATCCAAAGGGGACATAATCCCCCTCTCCTCTATATCCAAAGGGGACATAATCCTCCTCTCTATATCCAAAGGGGACACAATCCTCCTCTCTATATCCAAAGGGGACATAATCCCCCCCTCCTCTATATCCAAAGGGGACACAATCCTCCTCTCTATATCCAAAGGGGACATAATCCTCCTCTCCTCTATATCCAAAGGGGACATAATCCTCTTTTGCTCTATATCCAAAGGGGGTATAATCCTCCTCTCCTCTATATACAAAGGGGACATAATCCTCCACTCTATATACAAAGGCGACATAATCCTCCTCTCCTCTATATACAAAGGGGGCATAATCCTCCACTCTATATCCAAAGGGGACATAATCCTCCTCTCCTCTATATCCAAAGGAGACATAATCCTCCACTCTATATCTAAAGGGGACATAATCCTCTTTTCCTCTATATCCAAAGGGGACATAATCCTCCTCTCCTCTATATCCAAAGGGGACATAATCCTCCTCTCCTCTATATCCAAAGGGGACATAATCCTCCTCTCTATATCCAAAGAGGACATAATCCTCCACTCTATATCCAAAGGGGACATAATCCTCCACTCTATATCGAAAGGGGACATAATCCTCCACTCTATATCCAAAGGGGACATAATCCTCCTCTCCTCTATATCTAAAGGGGACATAATCCTCCTCTCCTCTATATCCAAAGGGGACACAATCCTCCTCTCTATATCCAAAGGGGACACAATCCTCCTCTCTATATCCAAAGGGGACACAATCCTCCTCTCCTCTATATACAAAGGGAACATAATCCTCCTCTCCTCTATATCCAAAGGGGACATAATCCTCCTCTCCTCTATATCCAAAGGGGGCATAATCCTCCTCTCCTCTATATCCAAAGGGGGCATAATCCCCCTCTCCTCTATATCCAAAGGGGGCATAATCCTCCACTCTATGTCCAAAGGGGACACAATCCTCCTCTCTATATCCAAAGGGGACATAATCCTCCTCTCCTCTATATCCAAAGGGGACATAATCCTCCTCTCCTCTATATCCAAAGGGGACATAATCCTCCTCTCCTCTATATCCAAAGGGGACATAATCCTCTTTTGCTCCATATCCAAAGGGGGTATAATCCTCCTCTCCTCTATATACAAAAGGGACATAATCCTCCACTCCATATCCAAAGGGGACATAATCCTCCTCTCCTCTATATCCAAAGGGGACATAATCCTCTATATCTAAAGGGGACATAATCCTCTTTTGCTCTATATCCAAAGGGGGCATAATCCTCCTCTCCTCTATATCCAAAGGGGGCATAATCCCCCTCTCCTCTATATCCAAAGGGGGCATAATCCTCCACTATGTCCAAAGGGGACACAATCCTCCTCTCTATATCCAAAGGGGACATAATCCTCCTCTCCTCTATATCCAAAGGGGACATAATCCTCTTTTGCTCTATATCCAAAGGGGGCATAATCCTCCTCTCCTCTATATCCAAAGGGGACACAATCCTCCTCTCTATATCCAAAGGGGACGTAATCCTCCTCTCCTCTATATCCAAAGGGGGCATAATCCTCCACTCTATGTCCAAAGGGGACACAATCCTCCTCTCCTCTATATCCAAAGGGGACACAATCCTCCTCTCTATATCCAAAGGGGACATAATCCTCCTCTCTATATCCAAATGGGACATAATCCTCCTCTCCTCTATATCCAAAGGGGACATAATCCTCCTCTTCCCCGTATCCACAGGGGACATAATCCTCCTCTCCTTTATATCCATATCATGTACGTACGTACTTACACACACACACACACACACACACACACAATTATAAAACAAGCAAACAAAGACATACGTACACATTCACGCCCACACACTCAAACACACAAACACACACACGCACTTACTGTTCCTTTTCCTAGCGCGATCATTCATCATGGCATGGCAGCTAGTGGACTGAGTACAAGCAAGCATTTGCAAAAGACCGCAAGTAGGCTGATCAAAAGTATCGAACAGAAATATTCTTATGTTAGTTTTAAAGAAAGATATGTCTGGAATTTGACGACATGTCTTTGGAAGCATGTTCCATTCTATGCTTCCATTAGATGAGAGACTCATCAATTTTAGGCTTTGGGACAATAGCTCTGTCTGATTTACGCTGGAACTGGAAACAAAATAATGATTTTAAATATTGTGGGCATGTGTTATGAACAATCTTATGAGGAAGAAGAAGTGGAAGAAGAAGAATTCACACCCAGAGCTTGCTCTCCCGTACAAGGCATGACTTCGCCAGCGTCAAACAGTTATCGGACTTGCCAAACATTTAATTTTGCTCCTCTTGTATTCCAGAGGTCAGATTTTTTTCTAATAAAGAAAAAAATCTGAATACACATCCAGACAAACGTATCGCCAACCCAATCACCAAATTCCAAATCCAGATTTCATGGAATGGTCCTTAGCCCACTGGTACCGAGGTCCGGGGAAAACATGGCTGAGGCTTCAACGTGATCTGTCAGTGCACTGTGACATGCCGTGGAAAGAAAAGGTCAAATGGAGTTCATGGGATCAGTGTTGATCGACATGCATGCCATAATCATCATGCTCTCTGCCAACACAGGTCCAGAACTGAGTTATGGCACCACGCATAACTCCCAACCCACAATTATGTATGCGCGCATACGTGGTTTGTCTGTCTGTCTGTCTATTTCTCATTTGCATAAACTAGCAATGTCTCTGTGTAAGCTTGAGCTTTTGAAATATAGTCTTTTTCTTACTGGAATATTTACCCTAACATTTTAAAGACTTTACAAACCATAATTTCAAAATCTATCCAAACATCTATTCAGAAAAGTAGAAGACACAATGAAAATAATGACCCCTCTCAGTATCATTTACAAAAGAGAAAGACAAGATGTCATGATTCAGTTCACTCTATGGCATTAAGATTCATGAATGCGATATCTATATGTACGCAACTATATATACATCTATATTTGAACATAATTATGCACAGTATACGCATGTGGAGGGTGGACTTGGTCAGGAGATGATCGGGACGTAGGGAGCTTGTTGTCGTGATGCATGTTGTGTTTTCGTCTTTTTTTTCCTTTTTTTGTTTGTTTGTTTGTTTGCAATCTGCAGTTTGCCTCTTTCAATTTAGCCTCTCTTTAAGAAGAGGGTTGGATGTCTTTGTCAGCTACCATTGTAAATACAGAATGTCTTATGTCACACACACACACACGTACAAACACACACACACACAAACGCGCGCGCGCGCGCGCGCACACACACACACACACACACACACGTTCGCGCGCACACACAAACACGCTCGCTCGCGCGCACATAAATATGCTCGCGTGCACACACACACACACGCATATAGTCTCCTCACCCGAGCATGGGTATGGGGTGATGTGTGGTCAGTGACGACTTACACGGTGAGGAAAGTCAGACACCCTGTGTTTGGTGCCACGTGCTGTGCTGTGCTATGCATTATTCATCCCCCATCCACCCCGTCTCCTGGGCCCCCGTCATGGACACCCACCACACACAGACCAGCCGGCCACCAGGAAGCCCGACGCCTGCAAGAAAAAGACAACACACAACAACCAACAGTACAAAAAGCTACTGCTCTGTTATCTCGCCAACGTAAAAAATGGCAGAAAACAACACCCCGGGTTTGTGCTGATGGGGCTCGTGTCAGTGAAAGGCCAGCAGCTGTCCGTGACGCCACTGGGGTGGAAACATTCCTTCCTCGCAGGTTGGAGTTTAAAGTGATGAGGAACGGGGCGTGGTGATCAGCCAGGCAGAGGATACGTCGTCATTGCTAACGGCATCTGCCGCAAACAACAACAGCAACAAAAGTAGCCAGGAGCAAACGCCGTGTTCTTCGATCGGTTCTGATTTGATTCACGAACGCTGTTTGTGTTAGTGAGAGCAAAAACGAGCAGTGGTGGCTCTGAACCATAGACTTCCACTTCTTGTGAATGGTCTCAGCTACCGGCTTATCAGCTTTTTCCTTTTTCGATTTCAAGTTCAGCCGTTGTCTGAAGCGCATGGCATTGCGTATTGCGTTTGATTATTTTCAACACGGCACAGACGACGAAATCAAAATAAAAAAACAAAAGTTAAATGGATTGCGCACGCACCAGTGACTTGGTGTTTTCAGTGGCGTTGGTGTATTGCTTCTGCATCACAGTGCTGTGGTCTGTTTGATGGTGGTGTAACCAGTGTGATGGTGGTGTAACCGGTAACCAGGTTGATGGTGGTGTAACCGGTAACCAGTGTGATGGTGGTGTAACCAGGTGTAACCAGTAACCAGGTTGATGGTGGTGTAACCAGTAACCAGTGTGATGGTGGTGTAACCAGTAACCAAGTTGATGGTGGTGTAACCAGTAACCAAGTTGATGGTGGTGTAACCAGTAACCAAGTTGATGGTGATGTAACCAGTAACCAGTGTGATGGTGGTGTAACCAGTGTGACGGTGGTGTAACCAGTGTGACGGTGGTGTAACCAGTGTGATGGTGGTGTAACCAAAACGAAGACGGTTTTAAGTCGGCGCTCGGATTGCACACGGTATCTCTCAAGATGGGACTGATCATGCGCAGGAAGAAGAAGAAGCGTGAGTATCCTCCCTTCCCCTCCCCCCGTCCCCCTTCCTTCCCGAGGCAATTGCCAGTCTGCCATGTTTCCTGTTGGTAATTTGACACAGGTGTTTTGGGGCGGTGCTTCGTTTCGTTGACGTTCCTCGTACTGTCAGTTTCCTCAGTGACGTTTTCACGTTTGGATCACACAGTGGTTGTTGGTCGATGGTACTCGTTGTTTGTACTGTGTTGGATTAGTTTGTTGCGGTCATTGGTTGTACTTGTTCGTTGTTGTTTGTTGGGGGATGTGCCAGTTCGTTGTCGTTGGTTTTGTTCGTTCTTTAATGTTCGTTATCGTTTGTATACTTCGTTGTTGCTGTCATATGCGTTTGTTCGCTGCGCATTGTTCATTGCTGTGTATCAATTTATTGCTATTGGTTGTTGCATTTCGTTAATGTTTGTTATTGGTTTTAGTACATGGGAGTTGTTTGTCATATCATTTCGTTGCTGTTTATTAAGCTATTTCGTTCTTCTTCGTTACTGGCTGTAATAGATCGTTGTTACAGTTATTAGTAATTTTAGATTGTTGCCATTGGGTGCAGTAGTTCGTTGCTATTGATTATACTAGGTTTTTTGCTGTTTGTTATTGCTTTTACTTTGTAATCGGATGTATTAGTTCGTTATTGTTTGTCATGGGATTAGTTCGTTGTTGTTTGTCATGGGATGTATCAGTTCGTTGTTTGTCATGAGATGTATTAGTTCGTTGTTGTTTGTCATGGGATTAGTTCGTTGTTGTTTGTCATGGGATGTATTAGTTCGTTGTTGTTTGTCATGGGATTAGTTCGTTGTTGTTTGTCATTGGATTAGTTCGTTGTTGTTTGTCATGGGATGTACCAGTTCGTTGTTTGTCATGGGTTTAGTTCGTTGTTGTTTGTCATGGGATGTATCAGTTCGTTGTTGTTTGTCATGGGATGTATAAGGTCGTTGTTGTTTGTCATGGGATGTATAAGGTCGTTGTTGTTTGTCATGAGATTAGTTCGTTGTTGTTTGTCATGAGATGTATTAGTTCGTTGTTGTTTGTCATGGGATGTATTAGTTCGTTGTTGTTTGTCATGGGATGTATTAGTTCATTGTTGTTTGTCATGGGATGTATTAGTTCGTTGTTGTTTGTCATGGGTTGTATTCGTTGTTGTTTGTCATGAGATGTATCAGTTCGTTGTTGTTTGTCATGGGATGTATAAGTTCGTTGTTGTTTGTCATGGGATGTATAAGTTCGTTGTTGTTTGTCATGGGATGTATAAGTTCGTTGTTGTTTGTCATGGGATGTATTAGTTCGTTGTTGTTTTTCATGGGATGTATTAGTTCGTTGTTGTTTGTCATGGGATGTATAAGTTCGTTGTTGTTTGTCATGGGATGTATTAGTTCGTTGTTGTTTGTCATGGGATTAGTTCGTTGTTGTTTGTCATTGGATTAGTTCGTTGTTGTTTTTCATGGGATGTATCAGTTCGTTGTTGTTTGTCATGGGTTTAGTTCGTTGTTGTTTTTCATGGGATGTATTAGTTCGTTGTTGTTTGTCATGGGTTTAGTTCGTTGTTGTTTGTCATGAGATGTATTAGTTCGTTGTTGTTTGTCATGGGATATGTGAGCTGTTTCTTGCTCAGTAATGTTGTGAGGACATTTTGACATGGCACACAGGCAGTAGTTGTTTGTGTTTCAGACCCAGTGTTTGTGGTTTTTGCTGTTGTTGTTATTGGTGTGGCTTTGAGCGTGAGGACAGTGTGAGTAGGGACCTGTGGGCTTTCTCAAGGAAACAACTGTGAGACTGAAAGAAGGAAAAAAGGATTTTTTTCTTATTCAACCTCTCACCACACTGATAGTAATAGTCGGTGAGTGTAAGTGACGATGAGCCGCGCTGAACCAAGAAGCTGGTGTTTTATTAACGATGATTCTTAAAAAAAAACAACAACTCAAAACCGTCTGTTAGACATACAGGCAGGAGAGGAGGGAAGGAGGGAAGGGAGGATGGACAAGGGTTGGGGGTGGGATGGGAATGGGGGTACCATCATGAAGGTTAACGAGGGAAGGGAGGAAGATATGAACACTTCGTAGGGTCGTCATTCACTGGCTGCTGGACTGCTTCCTGTCACTTCCCGTCACTGTGCCTGGACATCCTGCCTGTGCCTTTCTTCAGCCTTTGTGCTTTTTTCTTTATAAATAAAGAAACACAGTATTTCAAAAACGGAAAATCAATGTGAGGCAAAAAAGGAGAGGGGGAGAAGAAGAAGAAGAAGAGAGAAAAAGAGAGAGAGGGAGCTTTTAATTCCAGGCACAGCATGATATAACCAGTTAACATGAGGGTACACTCCAGTTAAATACACAACGCAACACTTTTACACACACACACACACGCACACACACATACATACACACACACAAAGAAAACTACACCCACACCCACACAACCACACATACACCACCTCAAATATACCCTCACGCCCCACACTCCACAACACACAAACTCTCTCTCTCTCTCTCTCTCTCTCTCTCTTACACACACACACACGCACGCACATACATACACACACACAAAGAAAATAGCACCCACACCCACACATACACCAACTCAAATGCACCCTCACGCCCCACACTCCACAACACACAAACTCTCTCTTTCTCTCTCACACACGCACACATAAATACACAAAAAACACACCCACACATACACCAACTCATATACACCCCCAACCCCACCCCCCACAACAAACACACAATCTCTCTCTCTCTCTCTCTCTCTCTCTCTCTCTCTCTCTCTCTCTCTGACACAGACACACACAGACACACACACCGCGTCCATCATGGTCAATGCACATGCGGCAAGTTTGAAGCTGATGGATCAAGGATGTGAGCATTGTGGGAAATATCATGATGCGGAAGTGTGATTTAGTGGATGCGTGTGTGTGTGTGTGTGTGTGTGTGTGTGTGTGTGTGCGTGCGTGCGTGCGTGCGTGTCCGTCTATTTATGTGTCTATCCATCTGTCTATGTATCTGTTACGTCAGTGTAGTTGTAACGCACGTTCTAAGGTAGTTTAGATTAAATTTTGTTGATTGGTTCATTGACAACACACACACACACAGACACACAGACACAGACACAGACACACCCACCCATCCCACACTCACACGTAGTCCACGCACAAACTCATACCTCCCTCCCTCCCCGCCCCCCTCACCACACACATACACAACACACACACACGCACACACATCAATGTATTCATCTGTCGGCACAGGCTAAAAAGCAAGCCGAGATGAGCACATGCCGTGTAGTGACATGTAAATAAACTTTGTGCACGTGAGGTTACATCCCCCTCCTTTTCCGTCTTGACAAACTGCACAAACTGCACACACACTGAGTTTAACAGCTGGGTGATACTGCAAGAACAATAACGACAGCGCTAAAATGTAAAACAAACCTAACTTTAAATATATATATATATATATATATATAATTACATTTTGAAGATGCAGATACCACGCAAGGAACAGATCATTCGATACTGACGTATGTATAAGTTGTCAAACAAATTCTGACGTTAAGAGTTAACCAGTAGACACCCTCACACCCCCACCAACACACCCACTAACCCCCCCCCCCCCTCCTCCCCCACAGTATTTTCTGTAGGCCCTAGTTTCCGTTCACCCCGTCTCCCGTGAAAGACCCAGATTGAAAGTCCAGCGCTGGAACCACGCGGCTGCTGAGCCCCGTCCTATCGCCAAATCAAGCAGCGAATCGATCAGCAAGAAATCGAACGGCCCGGCAGTCCATTTATTTCACGATCAAGGGATAGGGACAGAAGAGGGGTGGGTGGTGTGCTGGTGCCACTGCAGTCGATACAGAGCGGACAGAAAGAGAGAGTTGTAGTGAAACAATCAGTGGATTCACGGACAATAATGCACGAGGACAGACGTGAACAGACTTATACACAGAGAACAGGTTTTAGTTCCAGTAACCCAGTTTCCAACAGTTTCCAGACATACTATTGATGACTGATGTGTAGCTAACATGTCCACTCCCTGCTTTTGTCTGATTTCTTCAAAAAGATGGGAACATATTGCCTGATACTATAGTAGAATCCGTCACGTATCAGTCAACGTAAAATAAACGCCTGTCTGTCTGTCTCCCTCTCTCTTTACCTCGCAAACACACACACACACACACACACACACACACGCGCGCGCGCGCGCGCACTCCAATCACTGACAGAGCTCGCACTCTTTCGGCGAGAAACACTACACTCAGTGTTGACAAAACACATCCCTCTGTAATGTCTCGTCAATTACGTTATGGATCACACACACACACACACACACACACACACACACACACACACACACACACACACACAAACATGCACTCACGCATGCATGCATGCACGCACGCACTCACGCACACACAGTCACAATCAGTAAAGGAAAAAACAAAAACACCTAAGCTCTAAGTTACACAGCAAATAATTATGAAGAAGCATTTGCATGTTTCTAAACACTCGCAAGCATGGAACACCCCCTTCCCTTTTTTGTCCTGGTGATCTCTTCATTGTCATGAAATTTGCACAGTTCTCCTTTTATTGTTGCACAAAACAGACGCATACACATGGACGAGCACACCAGACACAGAATCCGCTGTTCATGTTTTCCCTTTCAGTGTCATCTGTAACATCATAAAAACAAGCCTGTTATGTGCCTTTGAGGCTTAGTCATTATTATTATTTTTATTATTATTCATCACCATCACATATTACGTTCACCAAAACGCATGTGGATCTGGACCGGGGAGAATCATAATGAAGTTTCAACTTTAATAGATAACTGAATTCTACTGCAGCATAGAGGATCTTAACATAATTTTACGACCAAAAGCCCAGGTTGTGAACATATGCTGGTAACAAAGATAGAGAAAAAAGATCGAACAAAATCAAACATCTTTTCCCAATACCAGAACCTTGATTAATGCCAACTGTGTTTTAAAAAATACATTTGGTACATTACAGACGCTGAAAAAATATTTTAGAGCGTTTGGGCAAACCAATTTTACGTAATTCGTAATATTTTTGACATTCCAAAATGAAATGAAACTAGTCTCCAATTCCTGGCGCAATAGATTCTGTCCTGAATCGTAGTTCACGTAGTGTGCAATTTAGCCTTCACAGTTCAGTCTGTAACTTAGTGACTTCGGCATCTGAATTTAACGAAACTAATTATATATGTGTCTGTTGAATATGATATATCTATCTATCTATCTATCTATATATATATATATATGAGTGTGTGTGTGTGTGTGTGTGTGTGTGTGTGTGTGTGTGTGTGTGTGATATGTTATTTCTATATTCCCAAATGTTAACAACAAAATGGGAATACCTGCTACTCGCCAGATGTTAGAGAAGTTCTTCAATCCACTGAATTTACCAACTCCGTGCATTATGAAGGCTCTGCAAATTTCACTGGATCACAACGGGACCACGAAATTCATGTGATAATGTGGACGTATTCATGGGGCAACTTGATGCTAGGCTGGTTGTCTCCTCTCATCCCTCATCCTATCAGAGCAGCAGGATGACTTCAGGCATTTGGACTGGAGCAGGTACAGTGATGATGGAATCACTATCCTGTTAGATCCTGCTCATGTGGGTGTCTTTGAAAATCACCTACAGTCTCTCAAACCACCAAACAATCAGTGGACGGTATCAAGTGGAAAAACGGCATCTTACCTTGACATTGGCGTGTCTATACTTGAGGGAAAGATAGTGACTGATGTGCACAGCAAGAGTTCTCATGCTTACATTCCCCCATCTAGTTGTCATCCTCCTCCAGTGTTCAAGGGCCTCATTACAGGAGTGGGGACAAGACTACGCATGATATGCAGTAAAGACGACCTGCTTGAGCGTAGAATTGATGAGTATGCCTGCTACTTTGCCTTGGCAGGTTGGAATTTTGAAAAGGCAAAATCTGATCTGGTGAAATGTGCCAGAAGAGACAGGGGAGAACTGTTGACTGCCACCAGAAAAAAGAAACCAAAGAAACTGGCTTGGGTCACTACATTTGATCCACGATCCCCTTCCAAATCAGAAATCATCAGACGTAACACCCATTTACTCTATGCTGACCCCCAAAACAAAGAAATTATTAAAAAAACAACAACAAAACCCCCCTGATAATTGCAGCAGACAGACGCCGCAGAAACCTGGGCAGTATGTACAAACCCACTGTCCCCAGACGGTTTGTGGTTCATGGCCCTGAAAACATCCGAGGCTTCTTCAAATGTAAGGCATCTCGCTGTGACACCTGCAGTCATGAGCACTTCACAAACCATGTCATTTCTCCTTGGGATGGAAGGCGCTGGCAGATCAACCAACACATCTCCTGCACCACGCCAAACTTGATCTATTGACCTGCAGACTTCACCCAGAGGCACAATGTGTGGGATGCTCCTACCATCTTAAGAGGAGATGGGCAAATCACAAAAGCGACTGCAAACTGAGGAAAGGCGCCAAGTATTCGGTCACTGCCAATGTTTCTTCACCTCTCACCCTACTGACGACAGCCTCAGCTTTTTACAGGTGACAGCGTTGGAGCAGGTCAACAAAGTGGAGGAGCTGAAAAGAAGAGAACTGTCCTGGATATGTAACCTTTGGACGGTTTTTGTTGGACTGAACACGAGAAGCGACATCCATGGGTTTTCGTTGTGAACCCTGAATTCGCGGAGTTACCAGTCCGGTTTGTAGTGGTGGTGGTTATACAAGATCACTGAGATAAGAGAGAGAGAGAGAGAGAGAGAGGTGTATATATACAACTGAAGGAATATTTAGAAGATGATCTATTTACGTAGTAGAAGACGTCATGTAAGGGTCAAAAAGATGACGTAAGAAATAACATTACGTCACCTAATATAAGCGTAGTCTGTGACCAACTGCCGGGTGGGAGCGAAAATTCAGATTAAAAAAAAAAGTTGTTGGTTTTCAATTTTGTTTAATTTATTTTTAATCTCTCTCTCTCTCTCTCTCTCTCTCTCTCTCTCTCTCTCTCTATATATATATATATATATATATATCAGCCTGAAGAAAACGGAAGCGATGGGACAGGGCACTAACTCTCCCCCAACAATCCACATCGGGAGTCACCAGTTGAACACAGTTGACCGGTTTCAATATCTGGGGTCGACAATAACTTCGAATCTCTTTCTGGAGCCAGAGATCTACTCAAGAATTGCCGAGGCCGCCGGGGTCATGTCCAAACTTCACAAGAGGGTGTGGTCAAACAAAAACTTGACGGTGAACACTAAGACGCAGGTATACAGAGCTTGCGTTCTAAGCACACTACTCTAGAAGGAAGTGCAATGTCCGGCAGTGACTACATTTCTGGTGCAGCCATCGTCTCTCGAGACGGAAGGAGGCCGACGACGAAGACGATATATATATATATATATACACATATATATATATATATCCCCTCTTCCTAGTCGAACATGTTGGTAATACCTTTGACTGATACATATGACAACATTCTTATCCATGAGATATTTAGGCATTTGTCTTTCTCTCTCTTTGTGTGTGTGTGTGTGTGTGTGTGTGTGTGTGTGTGTGTGTGACAGGAGAGAGACACAGACAGAGAGAGAACATATAAGACTTCCCCCATGAGGGAAAACTGATGTGGTAGGTCAACATGCACGTGACCAGGTCACCACAGCCACCAGTCAAGACAAACATGCAGTGTGATGGTTTCAGGACGTGCTTTTCCCTTCTCCACACTGACTGGAACCGTGTGTGTTGCCCCGTGTCCCCTGACAACGGCGCTTTTACTTCTGCTTCTTCCTCTTCCCGCCCTCCTCGTCCTTTCTCTTCATCGTCATTATCACCATCCACACCTTTTCCTTCTGTTTGCCCCCCACCCCCCGCCCTCTCCCTCACTCTCGCTGTCTCCTTGACAATGTATTCTTATCTATATGTGGATATGTACAAGCCAGTATGTATGAGCTCATATCATAGATTGACATAAGTTTTCGGTTGGGCTAACAGCAAAGTGAGATCTGTATTATCAATGGTTTCTCCATTGTAATGGGAAATCATTTACAGCTTAGTCTTTTGTGAAAGACTATGACTCTCAAACTAGGAGACAAAATTGCACCGGCTCTTAGTGCTGCAGCCTTGGGGGCTAGTTCACCTTTGGGAACCATCCCAACGCCGACTGTCCTAAAACCCTCATGGCCGAGAGAGTGGGGATACTTGGGCAAGACACTGTCCACTATAGTCAAATTCTTACCCAGATAGTCGGGACAGCAGTTACCTCCTCTGCTGCTCTGATGGTCACAGTCAGACACGACTGACTATCATACATGTGGACATGTTCAGCGAACTCCTTTCAGATGGGGCGTAGACCAGCGCTGAACGAACGTCGGTTTTGTTTTGTTTTCGCCCCCTTGTCTGTCTGTGAGTCTGCCTCTCTCAAGAGCACCGACAACAGGAGTCATCAATCCGGAACAACTGCCTCACTGCCCCCACCAACCTCACTCGCCCCCCTTCCCTCTCCCCCCCAAGACCCCCCCCCCTCCCCCCGCGCGTCCTGCCCATCCCACGGCCCAGTAACTGTCCTACATACATATTGAAACGAATTCCATGTCCCCGACCGACGCTCTGTCAGCGTACAATGCAAAGCAGCCCAGGGATTGAGGCATCAAAGCCACTGGCAGCGATGGGGTGGACAGTGGCTTCCTCTGGGATGACTGTGTCTGAGCTCGTATGGTTTGGAACATGCCTGGGGGAAAGTGTTAACATGGTGCGCATACCGGCAGAGGGACGGCAGGGAGCCATGAGCAGTGAATATGCATTTGTTACAGTGCTGCCACAACCTGGTGATAAAAAAGGGTGCACTGTGGCTTTATATACACGATCTAGCTTTGCGGACTTTCATGATTGATGAGATATTGGTTCAAACACTGTCTTCATAGAGTTTACTTCTGGTCCCAAGTGGTTTCTACAGAGAATGGAGCGCATGACAGACACCATGGAGCTTGGTCCATTCCAGACTGCGCTGTAAAAGGAAAAGAAGGAAAGAAGAATATGTTGTTTCTCAGGCCTTCTGTTCTCCCACCCCCATGTCTCTCTCCCTGACTCCCCTTTCTGTCCACAAGCCACAACAACAACCAAGCACCAACAGATGTCAGGCCATGGCAGTCCCCGACTTTAACCGTGACTGACATACATGTCAATACAAACATGTCCGGACTGACGTTTCTAGGGATTACCAAGTGGCCCAGGGGGAATGCCTTCACACTGTCAGTGACAGGATGGACGGCTGTATGTGTCTGGGAACGTGTGGTTTTCAACTATGCATGACCGGAACAAACGTTCAGAGGAATGTTTGGGAGATGTGATAAAAAAAAAATATATATATTTGTTACCACTGTGCTCTTGTTGCGGCAGTGTAGAGGTTTGTATGCACAAAAAGAATTAAGAAAAGGGGGTTTAAATTACTCTGTTAAACTTCATTGTAGATGTTTTGTTTTTAGTTGTTTTGTGTAGGGGGCTTGTAGTAAATATGTTTAATTTTTTTTTTACCAACAGAGCGGCAATGTGAATCTGATGGACGTGGTAAATGACGGATTAAACACCCATATTGTCTGCCAGTTCGTTCCTCTCTCTCCCTCTCCACCCGCCCTCCACACACACTGTCCCAGTCATCCCATCCGTCAACAACACAATCGATCACAACCAACAACTGTCACCAGTTCCAGAAAGCCCTCTCCCCTTCCCCTCACACACCAACCGCGCCATACATACATCATCATGTCAACAGTGCCTTTCACACAGTCAAAGAAATGTGATGTGTCGACGTTGCTACGGCTTCAGCATGTTCTGAAACGAAACAAACGACTCTCTCCCCATCTCCTCGGTCTCTGTCCCTATCTCTCATTCTCTCCCTGTCTCTCCCTGTTTCTCCCCCTATCTCTCAACTTTCCCTCATGTCAGCACAACGTCCACCAAGAGCCATCAGTGTCACAGAGCTTTCCCAGCCCCACGTCAAGAGTGCCCCACATATCTGCAATGAAACAAATGTCCCCAACTGCCACTGCCACGGTGAAGCCAGGGTGGCCAAGGGAGAAGACATCAAAGCTATGAACACTGATAGAACAGACAGTTGGTTCCTCTGGGGAGAGTCTGTCTCAGGATGCGCGGTCTTCAACCATGCAGGCTGTCAGGACAGGCGTGGACATCATCAATAGATGTGAACCCGTAGAGGACAGTCAGGGTGGAGGTGGGGGGGGGATGGAGGAAGGGGAGTTGTCAGCTCTGAATATGTTTATACAACTATTTCCATGTTGCTGTGGTGTTGTGGTATACATGTATGTAGATATGTGATGTGATGGTAGGAAAATGCCGGCCCCTCCACCCCACACTTTCAGTTCCACTCTCAATATTTGGGCACATTGGGCTTCACGGGGAAAGTACGGTGCATTGAATACTCTCCTGATGAAGCATCATAGGCGACATTTTGTACTGGTGAAAAAGTGATAGTGGACATTCATTTTCTGGGAGGGAGGAGGGGAGGGGGCGATGATAGAGGACATTTTTCTGTTTTCCTGATCTGATAATCTACCTGCATTGAAAATATTGCTACTGAGTGCAGTTTCTGGCTTTACTATGCATTCTACACACACGCACACACACACACATACACACATTTGTGCCTATCAATTTCATTTGTCTATTTATTATCATTCTTCTTATTATTATTATCATTTTATTTATGTTCTTAGTTATTCCATTGTTTTTATCTACTTATCTTTTTTTGGATCTATCATCATTATCATCATCATAATGATGATGATGATGATCATATCATTATACTAATTACTTTTTAAATTATTGTCAGAGTTAGATCGGTATTACTTCACTATGTTGACATTCCATCTTCTGTGGTTCAAACCACGTGCATGTCTGTGGATGGAAAACCTAACTGGTTGTCCACGTGGCCAGACACGAAGACGGTGCTCCTGAACGTCAGTCAGTCCCACCACCCTGGGGCCGCATTCAAGACAAAAATTATTTTGCCTGAAGAAAAGTTACCCTTGACAGGGCAGGGACCCGTGGGTAGTTTACCATGATGGTTAAGTTATCTTCGTATTCAAGACACACAAAATGCACTCATGCAGCTATAATAAAAAAATAAAAATCCTGGGGATTCCCTTCTGCTCATGCCTTTTTACTTCTCACACGCACCACAGTTTCTTCACGTATTATGACAGTTAAGAGAGAGAGAGAGAGAGGAGAGAGAGAGAGAGAGAAGCTTCAGTGGCACAGCCACGTTCACATTCTGATACCCACCACCCACCCACCCCAAAATTTCTAACATACTGTCCTCCCTAGTTTTTTTCCATCTAACTGCAAAAATAAATAACGGAGTTCGGATTCAAATACTTCTCAGGAATGAACTAATTTCGACGATCTGCACATTTCCGGCATTGTATCATTTTTCGTCTCAAGTATAATCGCTTCACAACTACATACGCAATTCATGTGGACTATAATGACGTCTACCAGATTAAATACGTCATTTTTTACTACCAAGCGAACAAATGATAAGATCTGACTATCAGGGGCCACATTCAAGACATGGTCTCTCCACAAAACGCCTGTTTTCCCTCAACAACACCAACGCAACAAAAGGATTCGCCATATTTAGCTATCTCTGCTTCGTGGGCAGTCGCCCATGGCAGATTGTAAGGGTAAATTGCCTTCGGGTTTGTAGACTCGCGGGGTAGGCTTTTGTGTTCATGAATACCGGATATTGCTTTCCCTCGGGCAGTTTGCCTTGCCGCAGGCAGATTAGGCGCAGGTACACATTTACCCACAGACACGATGGTCTCTTGAATACGGCCCCTGGTGGCTCTGAGGAATGTTTTGCTCGCACTTGTCAGCTTCCGTAATTGTGAAACAATTTTTCGGACCAAGGACAAAAAAAAAAAGAAAAAAAAAAAAGCAAGTAAATACAATCAGCTATTGTCTGTTTGCTATGTGTTGCTTTTCTTTTCTTCTTCTTCTTCTTTTTTTTCTTCTTCATTTTATACTGTTGTGACCATGAACTAAGGTCAATGTCAAATTACCGATCCCAGTTTTCATTCGTGATGATATACCAAACACAATCAGTCAAAGCTGCTCTGAAATATGCTTTCTGGATAAAAAAAGAAAAAAAGAAAAAAAAAAAAGAAAAAAAAGAAAAAAAAAAGAAGAAACGATTAAGCAAAACAAAACAAGAACACTCATGCCCAAGGACAGTAACAGAGTTAAAAAATCAAAGGATTTTATCATTTTTTTGTTGGGATGTAGACGGTGACAAAAACGTATGTCCGGATCCAAAACAATGGGAAGGAACTGTACACAAACTGAATTATAGCCTGTAGTTAAACAACAACAACAACAAACCTGGCAACACAGAACATTGAATGTTTTTGCATCAGAACTCTTGGATCTTGTTTTACTCTGTGTTTCTGACCAGTTACTCCAGCTGAAAGCAACCACAACCCATTGGAATTGCAAAACAAAAATTTGAACACAGCGACAAAATCTGTGTACATTTTTCTGATATTAATGTTTCCCTTGGGAAAATTAAGGGCTAACTTTATAGAACTTGAAACGGGCAAAGAAAGAAATTATAAATAAACCAGTGTTATGATTACACTTCAAGAGCAGGTGTTGAAAACGTTTCTCTAAATACTTTTACGGTGTGTTCATTCTTTGGCTTGTGAAGAAACCAGTTCACCTAATAGCAGTTAAATACAAAGAAACGAGACAGTTTACTTCATAAATAGCAGACGGTCAAAGGGGCAGAGATAACCAAAACTCCCCAGTTTGGGATCATCTGCATGATCTGTGTACAGCTGGAACTCTTTCCACAACCAATAACTAAGCAACGCTTTGTCTGACGTGCCACCAATAAACACAGAGACGTCTGCACGTTCTTTCTGTACATTCACCAGTTCTTCCTGCAGAAGACAAGTGTTCCTTGGGACTCTGAAGACACATTTCACTTCAGGTACTTGTGTCCGTATGTCGCGTCAGTCTTGTGCACTGGTTACATCCAGCCACCTCACAACTTCCCCTGAACCAACACTGACTCAAGCCGACCTTTGTAGCACGTGTTCGTAACTGTCACGTGACACTGATAAGAAGACCTTTGACTTTGTCCACTGTTCATGTGTTCAACGATTTTAAATTGAAGAGTGAGGAATCTTACCACGCATAGTCATAGTAAAGGTTCCATTCATGAACAGTTTTGCACAGTGAGAACATTGTGGTGGCAACTATTCGGTGTCATTTCTCTGTCTCGCCTTTTCTGCTGTTCCACTGCCGTCATTCCCACACCATAGAAAGTCGGCACTGAGGCCGTGTTCACATCGCTATGCACATTCAAACACAACAAATGCCACCAAATGTCTGCACATCAGACAGCACACACACACACACACACGCGCGCGCGCAAAATGCATTTGTGTCAGAAAGTGCAAAGAAAAAAGTGTTCGACTTGAAATAATACGTTTCCACTGCTTTTCTAAGAGTGCGAGAGAAGGCACTTTTCTAATGTTCCCAGGCATCGAAAGCCGCACAGCCGCCTTCTGGCTAACGTTTTCACAATTCCAACACAAGCAGTGCACAAGGATCTATTCAGAGTAAGGCCACCATCAGACACCCACTAATGCAGACCCTGCCCCGCTGCACATCCCTTCTGTGCATCCAGCCGTGTCCTTTCTGATTCAGAACACACAGAACACCGCTTACACCCGACAGTTAGTCGCGGACACAGACTGAGTGATGTTAATGACTACAGGAGAGATAAGCAACTCCAATTAAGGCCAGTATAGTTTGCGATCAAACAGGTATCTAAAGACTAATAAAAAACAAAACAAAAAACCATGAGGTCTATAGGAGCAAAGGGTAGAGCTGAGACAGACGGCAGACAGAAAAGCAGCACCATGAGGTCTATAGGAGCAAAGGGTAGAGCTGAGACAGACGGCAGACAGAAAAGAAGCACCATGAGGTCTATAGGAGCAAAGGGTAGAGGTGAGACAGACGGCAGACAGAAAAGAAGCACCATGAGGTCTATAGGAGCAAAGGGTAGAGGTGAGACAGACGGCACACAGAAAAGAAGCACCATGAGGTCTATAGGAGCAAAGGGTAGAGGTGAGACAGACGGCACACAGAAAAGAAGCACCATGAGGTCTATAGGAGCAAAGGGTAGAGGTGAGACAGACGGCACACAGAAAAGCAGCACCATGAGGTCTATAGGAGCAAAGGGTAGAACTGAGACAGACGGCACACAGAAAAGCAGCACCATGAGGTCTATAGGAGCAAAGGGTAGAGGTGAGACAGACGGCACACAGAAAAGCAGCACCATGAGGTCTATAGGAGCAAAGGGTAGAACTGAGACAGACGGCACACAGAAAAGCAGCACCATGAGGTCTATAGGAGCAAAGGGTAGAACTGAGACAGACGGCACACAGAAAAGCAGCACCATGAGGTCTATAGGAGCAAAGGGTAGAGGTGAGACAGACGGCAGACAGAAAAGCAGCACCATGAGGTCTATAGGAGCAAAGGGTAGAGCTGAGACAGACGGCAGACAGAAAAGCAGCACCATGAGGTCTATAGGAGCAAAGGGTAGAGCTGAGACAGACGGCAGACAGAAAAGCAGCACGAGGAAAACAAACAGAAAACGATGAGGACGGAAGTTGAGAGGATGACGTGTGATGAACAGTCTGAACCTGGACAAAGACAAACGAAAAATAAAACAAAACAAAACAAAACAAAAACAAACTGAACAACAAAACAAAACAACAACAACAACAAAACAACCCCCCCCCCAAAAAAAAACAAACAAAAAACCCAACCCAAACAAACAAACAAAAAAACCCCTCCCAAACCAGGAGACACCAAATCGCTCAGACCAGAAACGCATTGCCATCATCAGTTATCATTAATGCCAAATAGACATCAGCAAAGGGCACACACACACACACACACACACACACACACACACACACTATATCGTCCGCGCGTTCGCATTCTTATTGGTGCCTATCATAATTCCACCACCGCCATCAAATAATCCTGAAAAGTCGACGAACAACTGTCAAGACAACTGTGTGGCACCGTTTCAAGTCGGCCAGAGTGATCCCCCTCTTCAGGGGATCAGAGGGAAATTAGCATATTACACGCCCACTCTGCAGTGACGTCAGACCAATCGTCTTAAGTCCAGTGTTTCTATTCGGGGCCAGTCTTAGGTCAATCATGCCAGTCTTCAGGGAGATCACAGCATGGAGCAATCCTCCCACCCCCCTCTCCCGTTGTCACGAACTGAGTGTCTCTCCTTTCTCTGCCACAGTGTCCCTCTTGGTGTTTGTTCTCTCTGTCTCTCTCTCCACTTCCTCAAAGCTTCTTTCCTGTCCTCGTCTGCTACGAGCGTACACCGTCTACTTGTGTATATGATGTGGCGTAAGTGTATGTATGTGTATGTATGTGCATATATGTGTTTTTGCGTGCGCGTGCGCGTGTGTGTGTGAGACGTGGTGTACGATGCGGAGAGAGAGAGAGAGAGAGAGAGAGAGAGAGAGAGAGAGAGAGAGACAAGAACAAGAACAAGAACAAGAACAAAAACGTCAATCTCCAGGCCTCCGGCCCCTAGAAAGAGGTCAAAAATACACAATATGGTGATCACATAGTGACAACAAAATGTAAAATACATTCTAACTTAACCTGTAGAACAAAAGTGCTTCTTGTGCATTGTAAATTGATTCTAAGTTTCTTCATTGCTGTCAAAGAATTCCTGTCGTATCTTCAGGGCATTAAATATATAAACACAGAGTTTACGAATACTGTAAACAGAACCATTCTTTAGCAAGTGAACATACGATTGACCTTCAGAGTTCAGATGTTTTTGCCTCAGGTTATTGTAAAGGTCACAACTATTTATAAAATGATTCTCATCTTCGACCACTTTACAACGTTTCAATGCGTAATTTGAATTACATTTGAATGTTCTCCTGAAAAATGATGCAATTATTGGGAGCAAACCAAGCCGTAAGAGTGGGAGAGTCTGTCTGTTTCGCGCCCCACCCCACATATCTCATAGCTTTTTCTTTCAGTTTGTATTAGTCAGTTCTACACCCCAATATGCCCGTGCTCTCACAACCCAAGTGGCTGTACAAAGGGAATCATCAACGTCAGGCCTGGCAGCTGTAGGCCACGTGTCTATGAAGACCCCGCGCCGCCAGTCCAGTCGTGCCCAGCATGGCTTGCTTTCATACATCACATTGCAAGGCACTATATACCCTAGGCCCGAGTTGACAATAGCCACCATTTACTTGCAGAAGAACAGGACGGAGTGATCGCCCCTTACAAAATACTGTACAACACCCTTCCAACAGCAGACCCCATCAGTGTGCCGTCACTGAAGAGTGTGACACAAACCTGCACAGACATGGCCGTCGACAAGAAATCATCGACTCTGACGTTCAATGTCAGCAGGAATAATCAAGGGCTACAAACTTTCCAAACAGGAATTGTGCCACCCTTTTTCTTTTCTGTTGTAGGTATATATATATATATATATATATATATATATATATATATATATATATATGTATGTATGTATGTATGTATGTATGTGTGTGTGTGTGTGTGTGTGTGTGTGTGTGTGTGTGTGTGTGTTACTTTCCTCATGTAATTAATGAGGTTTTTCTACGATTTTAATTTATTTCTTTTATTATTATTATCTTTTTTTTTTTTTTTACCAAAGGACAGTTCTCAAGTAGTTGTATGACCTTGGTTTATCATCTCTCCCGAAAGACTAGCACACCAACATCCACTGAACATTTAATGGATAGGGGCAGTAAAAGATAGAATCCCATCCATCCATTTCGTGCACAAAAAAAACCAAAAAAAACAACAACAACCATCCTGGCATCAGCGATCAAAGCTGACCAACACAACGAAGGTGGCCCTCTGTAGCTGGACATCGTCTGTTTTATTCTGCACTCTCCTGAATTGTTCTGCCTGCATACCGAGATCAGGTAGGCATAGAACGTAATCACCCATCCTCCTTCCCTGCCCCCCCCCCCCCCCCCCCCCCTTTTTTTTTTTATCGCGTAAGAATATCTAAACCACTGAGTGAACTTGCAACCACCCAGTCGCCAGTCCACGATACTAACCATTGCAGCACGGCACAGTGGCTGTCTGGTATAGTGGTAATAACTGCAGCATTATTCAGTGCTCACAACTCCCTCCGTTACTGCCCTTAGTGGCACCTGCACAAATTAACAATATCCCCTACCACCACCCGAGAGACAGACTCTCTCCCTTCACCACACATCACGGTTGGGTCAAGACAGAGTCCCCCCTAAGGAACCATCTGTCCACCCCATCATTACCAACAGCGGTCATGCCTTTCTCCCTGGGGTACCTTACCTCAGCTGTAGCAATGGCAGTGTGGCATGCTTTTGGTTTATAGCACATGTGTGAGGCATGGTAAATGTGGGGGGGGAACGTGGGACTCAGACTGTTACAGCGAATGGTGTGTTGTGCTGTTTACAGAAGCCAAAGGTTGCAAACATAAGTAGATGCTAACACACACACACACACACACACATTTTCAATGGATTTTGTTTGGCTACATCCACGTTTTTTCCCCTGCCACTCCACTGTGTGACTGGCGGAGTGAACGTCAGTGTCTTGTGAATACCACTCATTCTGTCTGGAGGGGGAAATTGTAGATATTGCTTCTTTTTAAGAGAAAATTGGAGATATTTCATGTGGATTCACATGATATATTTGATCAATCAAAACTCGGATGCTGCGCAAAAACCAGGTGTAATTTTGTATGCATGTACACACATCTCCGTTTTCAGGCACGATAGGCACACCATCCCCCACCATCACGCCCCCCCTCCCCCCTAGCTCCCGGCCATCCCCCAACCCGCCCCTCCGCCCCCCACATTTCGCAGGCAATGTCCACGTTTCTTCCCCTCCACTCCTCTGTGTGACTGGCGGAGTGAAAGTCCACGCCTTGTTGTGAACTCCACTCATTCCGTCTGACGGGCAAAAATGTGGATATTGCCCACACTTACACCAACAGAACACACACACACACACACACAACACGTGGGTGCGCGCCCAGACACACAGAAATACAACACACACGCACATATATGAGGTCTAGATTTTCGCACTGACACATTCACCTGCTCATACACATGCGCGCATCTAGACCCCCGTTGACATGAACAGACTCCGCACACACCCCTCCCCCAACTCCCTTCCCTTGATAGATAGATAGATAGATAGACAGATATTCTGAATATATAGAGAAGAAGTTTCACAACTCAAAATGAAAAATTTAACTTACTGTATATTCGGACACTTTCACACCATCTTCCTCAATGGAACGGGAAAGTTTGGGGTTGGCTGGGCTCTGAGTGAGTTGAATTCACAGCTACACCAATGTCGCCCGTCCATTGGCAATGGTTTGTGTGACACAAAATGCTCGTGGAAAGCAGAGTCACGTAAAGGACGTCACCGAGAAAGCAAAGAGACGTGGTGTTATCTGCCACACACAGTGCACTGACTATGATAAATAAAAGTCTTTACTGGATAAACAGAGAGACTGCTGGACTAATGTTTTATGGACCATAAAACCAGAAGTGACTGCATTCCAAGAGCATATCGTGTCATAAACAGCAGTGACCTTGATTTCAGTGCTATGCACGGAAACCAGTGTTTGAAAAAGGAAAGTTAAAAGGAAGCCCTCCAAATCATGATGAGAAGCCCTTATGGCCTGGAACTCTCTCTGACTCATGACAGTCTGTTGTGTCGGGCGCCTGTGGTCGGGCAACACTGATGCAGCTGTGAATGCTGTTGACTCACAGGCTGACCAACCAAACTTTCCTGTGCCACTGGTGCTGAAGAGATGATGTGAAACCATAGAAATAAGTAAGTTCAACTTTTGATTCTGAGTTGCGAAATTTCTTAAATAATGTTAAATACCTACCCCTCAAAAAACACAAACAACCAACCAAAAACAAAAACCAAAACAACAAAAAACAAAAACAGAAGTGTCCTTTTTTCTACTCTCAAAATTTCACCCACAATAGGGTTTCTTCAGAAGGGCGTCTTGTCTGTGACGTATTGTCAAATACGCTTTAAATCAATATCAATGTTGCAACAGAAGAGTTGTTAACATAGTAAAGTCATACCTATCTAACTCTGACAATAGTCAAGAAAAAAAGACGAAGAAAATCATGAAAAATCGAGAAAAGAAAGAGATAAAAACAATGAAATAAATAAATACATAAATAAAATGATAAATAAGTACATTAAACAGTATATATGATACATAACGATACTACTACTACTACTAAAAAGAAAAAAAAGAAAGAAAAAAAGGAAGATATTGCTCTCTCTCTCTGACACTTCTGTTTTTGTTTTTTGTTGTTTTTGTTTTTGTTTTTGGTTGGTTGTTTGTTGACTGTGCTTTCATATGTGCTTGTACAAGTAAGTGTTCATCTCTGTGAGTGTGTGTTTGTGTGTGTGTGTGTGTGTGTGTGTGTGTGTGTGTGTGTGTGTGTGTGCCGTGGAAGCTGCGATACTTAGACTAGAAATGAGTGTGTGGAGGAGGGGGCTAGAGGAGGTGCACGGTAATGCGTGTGTGTGTGTGTGTGTGTGTGTGTGTGTGTGTGTGTGTGTGTGTGTGTGTGTTGGAGCTCATGTACGTTTATATGCATTTGACTGTGCTTTCATATATGTGAAACTGCATGTTTGGTGCATTTCTGTTATGCATGTGTGGGTGTATGTGTGAATGTGTGTCTTCATATTTTACATTTATTCGCTTATTTATCACCATTGTTGTCTTATTTATTTATTTATGTTTTATTATTATCATTTTATTAGTATTACTAATATTATAACTACTACCTTTTTCTATATTATAATTATTTATTTATTTATTTATTTATTTATTTATTTATTTATGCAAGCTTATCTATTATTTATTCCCCCGTTTGTTTGTTTTTTGTTTTTTTTTGTTTTTTTTGTTTGTTTGTTTGTTTGTTTTTTCTCAAGGCCTGACTAAGCGCGTTGTGTTACGCTGCTGGTCAGGCATCTGCTTGGCAGATGTGGTGTAGCGTATATGGTTTTGTCCGAGCGCAGTGACGCCTCCTTGAGCTACTGAAACTGAAACTGAAACTCTCTCTCTCTCTCTCTGTGTGTGTGTGTGTGTGTGTGTGTGTGTGTGTGTGTGTGTGTGTGTGCGTGGAGAATGCATAGTAAAGCCAGATACTGCACTCAATGGCAATATTTTCAATGCAAGTAGATTATCAGATCAGGAAGATAGAAAAATGTCCCCTATCATCGCCCCCTCCCCTCCTCCCTCCCAGAAAATGAATGTCCACTATCACTTTTTCACCAGTACAAAATGTCGCCTATGATGCTTCATCAGGAGAGTATTCAATGCACCGTACTTTCCCCGTGAAGCCCAATGTGCCCAAATATTGGGAGTGGAACTGAAAGTGTGGGGTGGAGGGGCCGGCATTTTCCTACCATCACATCACATATCTACATACACGTATACCACAACACCACAGCAACATGGAAATAGTTGTATAAACATATTCAGAGCTGACAACTCCCCTTCCTCCATCCCCCCCCCCACCTCCACCCTGACTGTCCTCTACGGGTTCACATCTATTGATGATGTCCACGCCTGTCCTGACAGCCTGCATGGTTGAAGACCGCACATCCTGAGACAGACTTTCCCCAGAGGAACCAACTGTCTGTTCTATCAGTGTTCATAGCTTTGATGTCTTCTCCCTTGGCCACCCTGGCTTCACCGTGGCAGTGGCAGTTGGGGACATTTGTTTCATTGCAGATATGTGGGGCACTCTTGACGTGGGGCTGGGAAAGCTCTGTGACACTGATGGCTCTTGGTGGACGTTGTGCTGACATGAGGGAAAGTTGAGAGATTGGGGAGGGGGGGGGGGGGAGACAGGGAGATAGAAGGAGAGATAGAGAGATAGAAGGAGAGAGACAGGGAGAGACAGAAAGAGACGGGGGAGAGAGAGTGCTTCATCGGTTGTTTCTTTCAGAACATGCTGACGCCGTGGTAACGTTTCATTGTTAAGACATGACCCAAACACTGACCACCATGACCTAAAGGCCACAAGCCAGTTGGTCTCCACACTGCCCAGCCTGGCTGTACAGCTGGTTACTGTCAAAGTGGGCATGATCTTTCTGAGAACTGATTCATCACCTACGAGTATATTTTTCACCGAAAGTTGTGGAGCCAAAATACAGCCACGGCCACAAACTGTTGTTGGCTGGATGGCTGGTTGACATCAACACTTCATTCAGCCTTCATCTCTGTCAGCCTGATGCCTTCCTGCTGTCACACACACACACACACACACACACACACACACACACACACACACACACACACACACACACACACACACACACACACATACACAGACACACACACACACACACACACACACACACACACACACACACACACACACACACACACATACACAGACAGACACACACACATACACAGACACACAGACACACACACACAGACACACACACACACACAGGTAGCAACAACCTGAAGCTGGCTCTTCCCTTCACTCTCCCCCATCATCACACCTTGATTCCCCTCCCGCTTCAATAACATACTGACACAGAGCGCAAGCGCGCGAATGTGCGCTAACACACGCATACGCCCACACACACACACACGCGCATACACACACGTACACACACACACACACGCACGCACACATGCACGCACACACACACACACACACACACACACACACACACACACACACATCGCGCATACACACGCAAGAACACGGCCACGTACCCGCCCCGCCCAACTACCTTACCCCCAAGACACACACACACAACACACACACCTGCATTGCGTTATTTGTGCCGCTGACTATGGATGAAGAAGGGGAGGATTTGAGTTGTGAGGAGACAGAGCCAGGTGGGTGTTTAATGCCTGATGAAAGGACACTTTGAAGTGTGAATGGAGAAAGCCTTGCTCCTCTGCCTTGGCCCCATTAATCGTAAACGATTGGGGAATAACTTTTTAATTAAGTCCGTGAACAGGTGGAACTGATAAGATGGTTCCGGAAGTCAGAAAGACAGCGTATGTGCTTGAGTGGTGTAGCTGGTTTGAGGTTTGTCAGGTAGGGTATGGTTGAACAAGCTGAGACAGTTCTTGAAAATTTATACTGTATTCTGGTGTCCACAGCCAGCGATACAGATAGAATGTAGTCCGTGTTTTTTGTTATAGGTCTTTGTGGGGTTTTGTTCGTGTGCTAATTTGTGTGATCTTTTTTTTCGAAGATCATTTGCGCTGCAGAATTTTAGCTGACGTTAATTTCTCAATGAAATACCGAGTGAACTACGAGCAAGACGTACAGCAGAAAGTAATGACTGAAAACCATTAGTGAACACGACGAGAGGATTAATTGTTTGGCGTGAAAGACGACGACTGGAATTAATTTGTTTGGGTTGAACTGACGTTGACCTGCAAGTGTCTGTAACTGGCGGAGCTGGGTCTGATGACAGTCACACACACACACACACACACACACACACACACACACACACACACACACACACACACACACACACACCCCACCACCACCACCACCACCACCACCAACAACAACAACATTAACAACAACAACCGAGTTTGAATTCAGTTTCTTTTTTGTGGATCCAATCGTTTAGTGCCAAACTGAAGCTTGGCACACGCATGGGAGTTGAAGCAAGAATGATCAAAGATACTTTCCAAACCCCCCTGACCAAAGTGGAAGTCGGAGTCCTGACAGCCTTTCTGCAGAGTCTCATCCCCCAGTCATCATGCTGTCATCTTCTCATTTGAGGAATTTAGTTTAGTTGTTTTTCATTCTCTTTCCTTTTTTCTGCGTTGTTTTTGTTCATTAATCAAACCGTTTAGTTATGACGGTAATATGCTTGTCTGTCCAGCATTTACTGCGTTTGTTTGCACACCTTGTGTACATAAACAAGCAAGGCACAGAGTGGACAGTGAATCTCAAGACAGTAAACACACGGTCACCATATGCAAAAGGGGAAAAAAGGAGAAAAAGAAATCCAGTACGTTTCTCATGTCGTGAAGGGTGGTCAGGGGTGATGCCACTGACATGTTCTTTTCGCTGGTACATTGATGAGTGCTGATATCAGGAATGATGGCACTGACATGTTCTTTTCGCTGGTACCTTGATCAGTGCTGATATCAGGAGGGATGCCACTGACATGTTCTTTTCGCTGGTACCTTGATCAGTGCTGATATCAGGAGTGATGCCACTGACATGTTCTTTTCGCTGGTACCTTGATGAGTGCTGATATCAGGAGGGATGCCACTGACATGTTCTTTTCGCTGGTACATTGATCAGTGCTGATATCAGGAGTGATGACATCACTTATTCCCTCGGGCAAGTCCCTATAGCAACAAGGGCTTCCTGTAGATAATATGATTTATACCACTACTCTCAGTTTATGAAATAATCATCCACAACAAGAAGAGGAGTAAACTAATGTGGTTTCGAGAAACTCTTTTGGTGTCAGAAAGGCTGAAAGGCCTAACGACCGGAGTCGACAGGAGTTGTATCACTGCACGTGAATTCTGTCAATGCTTTTGAGTTTCATCAACTACTTTCAGCTGTTAAGGGAAAAGGTGAAAGAGCGCATGGGATGTTTCATGTGATTTTATCTGATAAGCTTTTTTTCTTTTGACAGTGTTCCACCAGAGACTGTAGGTTTAGGTGGTGCCAGTAAGGCTGGAGATGATTCAGACTGTAGGTTTAGGTGGTGCCAATAAGGCTGGAGATGATTCAGACTGTAGGTTTAGGTGGTGCCAGTAAGGCTGGAGATGATTCAGACTGTAGGTTTAGGTGGTGCCAGTAAGGCTGGAGATGATTCAGACTGTAGGTTTAGGTGGTGCCAATAAGGCTGGAGATGATTCAGACTGTAGGTTTAGGTGGTGCCAATAAGGCTGGAGATGATTCAGACTGTAGGTTTAGGTGGTGCCAGTAAGGCTGGAGATGATTCAGACTGTAGGTTTAGGTGGTGCCAATAAGGCTGGAGATGATTCAGACTGTAGGTTTAGGTGGTGCCAATAAGGCTGGAGATGATTCAGACTGTAGGTTTAGGTGGTGCCAGTAAGGCTGGAGATGATTCAGACTGTAGGTTTAGGTGGTGCCAGTAAGGCTGGAGATGATTCAGACTGTAGGTTTAGGTGGTGCCAATAAGGCTGGAGATGATTCAGACTGTAGGTTTAGGTGGTGTCAATAAGGCTGGAGATGATTCAGACTGTAGGTTTAGGTGGTGCCAATAAGGCTGGAGATGATTCAGACTGTAGGTTTAGGTGGTGCCAATAAGGCTGGAGATGATTCAGACTGTACGTGCTGGTTGGTTGGTTTGTGTGCATATTTCATTCACTCATTCATTCATTCATTCATTCAGTTACTCAGTTAAAATAACATCCCCGCGTTCTGGAAATTCTGTGCAAGAAATGTCCTCCTCACAACTGCTCTCTTTGTTTCTGTATTTTTCATCCGTCACTATTGTCTGGGTTTTTTTCCACCTTGACAGTCCATTGCCTTTTCTTTTTATTCCAGCAATGCTTCCCATGTCTCTTTCCCTCAGTCTGTAATGTACTATTTGTGCAGTTACTTGTGGCGATAAGGTAGTGATGATGTGAACACTGAACTGGGCATTAGCTGGCCATGCCCCATTGCCAGTTTGCTGTAGTCCTTTTTGTATGTTATGTGGTGTGTGTGTGTGTGTGTGTGTGTGTGTGTGTGTAATCTAGCTATTATTTTCTGGGTATCAACTCACTCAGTACGGCCAGTCCTCTCTTCTCCTCTACACAGACCCCTCGGATGTCCAGTGGGTGTCTCAATGACCCAACCTTTAGCTTCCGTCGTCAGAATTGTGGTATTCTTTGTCAACATTCACGTCTTCAGTATAAGAGCCTTCCACTTGCACTATTTTGATGATGGTAATTGGGGTGAAACGCTGTTAACGTCGTCTCTTTCGCCGTTCGTATGGAGTGAGTTAAAAAAAAAGTTCTTCTGTCGTTTTTTTCCCCAGATGAATCTACATTAAAATATTGTAATACACATATTTTTTAATGACTGTATTTATCCTTCCCATCCTGTTCCTTTTGTTTCTGTTTGTTTGTTATTGTTGTTGTTTTGCATTTTTTCTCCCAACTTATCACCCGTCCTTCTTTCCTTCACACTGGGGTGCATGGTAATGATGTACACATGTCACTTTCTCTCCGTCTTTTCCTCTTTTTTTTCTTCTTCTTTGGCTTCCCTGTGTTGTTTATCTGTCCTGTTCGTGCCTGTAATATTTATACAACAGCGGCGTGAAAGTTTGTTTTTGTTTGTTTCAGTGTGGTTTGCTGGATAGTGTTTGGTTTATTTCTTCTCTCTTTCCTTCCGTCTTGCTGTATTGTATTTCAGTTTCTTTGTTTTTCCTAACTTTTATTGTTCCTTTCTTTCCTTCTCTGTCTCTCTCTGTCTCTCTGTCTCTCTGTCTCTGTCTCTGTCTCTGTCTCTCTCTCTCTCTCTCTCTCTCTCTCTCTCTCTCTCCTCATACTTCTTTGTCTGTTCTTCCTTTTTTAACTTCAGAGGGGTTTTTTATTATTGGATAATAGTAGTGTGCGATATTTGAATTCTTTCTTTCTTTCTTTATAGATTCTTTCCCTTCATTGTTTGTTCACATCACAGTTGTCAAAGTGATGATTTTTGCTGCGATGGTTCAACGTCTTCATAAAGCAGTCAGAATGCCAGACGTTGACTCCAGCCGATTATCACATTGAGTGATTGATTGATCTAGGCGATTGGTTGGCTAGCCAATTGACTGATCAGTCATTTTCTTTAAGTGATTCATTGATAGATTGACACTGATTGATATTGGAATTGATGTTTCTTCCGCGTTTGAACAATCACGAGTATATGTGACGGGACATTCCATCCTTTCTCTACCTCTCCTGTGACAACACGATTGCTGCTGTCTCTTTTACACAACAACCCGGGAAATACTTTATCATTTCATCATGTTTAACTGCAACGCTACACTGCTGTTTGAGTGTCAGATGGGTGTACAGTGCTTGTGTCTGTACTCGGTATTGTTGATATGGACAACAAGAACAGATTACAAGGTCAGAATATATTTTGTGGGAAAAGAGAGAGAGAGAGAGAGAGAGAGAGAGTGTCAAAGTCAAAAATGTTTTCAGTGTCAGGTCTCTGGCCCATAACAACAGGAGTCACAGCAAAATGTAGCATGCAACATGTGTTCATTTACATACCATTCAGACGTTTTTTCCTTAAAGTTATTGCATTATCGATATGCATCGACAGTTTCAAGATGAGAGAGAGAGAAAGAAAGAGAGAGAGAGAGAGAGAGAGAGAGAGAGAGAGAGAGAGAGAGAGAGAGAGAGAATGACATTTTGACAACCTGCACATACATTTTGTAAGTGCCTTTTTTCGATTTGGGTAACTGATTTTCCTTTCGAAAGTTTCGTGCTTCTATAATATACATATTAACCTATGGTTTGATAGATCTTCTCGTTTGCTGTTAACACCCTCATCATGCTGTTAACACCCTCATCATGCTGTTAACACCCTCATCATGCTGTTAACACCCTCATCATGCTGTTAACACCCTCATCATATCTTCTCTCTGGACATCGGTTACATATTCTACGAATGGAATCATAGGATCTGCATCCAAACACAGTGAACAAGTGTTCAGTGACGTCGGAGGCTCTTGGTTCCTACCTTTGTTTTTCGCTTTTTGTTTGTTTGGTTGTTTGTTAGAGAGAGAGAAAGACAGACAGACAGACAGACCTCACAACACTCCAATCTGTCCTTTTTCTTTTGGGTATCCGATTGACAGACAGACAGACTGACAGACTGAGAGGCAGAGACAGAAATATGACCAGGTACCCATGCACATTTTCGGTTACAAGCCTTTGCTTCGGAGAGCAGTGTCGAACCGTGAGGTCTTTCATGTTATCCATGGGGAAAAGACTCCAGTTAACTGGAATGCTTTCTTTTGGAGTCATTGGAGCGAGCCATACTGCAATGCATTTTAGCTGTTTTTGGCATGTGCTTCCGGTAGTGAGCTCGACTGCTTCCTGTGGAAGTGACGATGCGGGGAGAGGTGGAATGCTGTGAACAGACCCAGTGTGGCTTGGAAGGTGTCAGCACTAATGCCAGCTCTTCAGAAATTGTTTATGATGTTGTTGTTGTTAATGGTGGTGTGGTGGTGGTGATGATGGTGTGTGTGTGTGTGTGTGTGTGTGTGTGTGTGTGTGTGTACTTGCATGCGTATGAACAACATCTCTTCTTTTAAAGAACTGCTGTGCTGGAAAGTTCCTGATGGTGATGCTGATGGCAGTGTTGATGATGATGGTGGTTTTTGTTTTTATTATAAATATCATGATTGTTATTACGATTATCATTGCTGTTGTTGCTGCTGTCGTTGTTATGTGGAATGCAGTGAATGGGACCTTCATTGTGCCAAACTTACCACCCATAAAATGTTTATTTCTTCAATCAGTCTGTCCGCATGTGTTCTTTTCATTCGTTTTATACTTCCCGTTCTTGTTCTCGTAATATATGTATGTTAAAATGTATGTATGCATAGTGTGTGTGTGTGTGTGCGCACGCGCGCGCGCGTGTGTGTGTATGTGTTTAGTCACATTTTGGTGTGTGTATGTAACATTGATGTATTGTGTTATGTTAACAAAAGTGTTTTTATAAAGCACCTAGAGCAGATTTCTGGATAGTGTGCTATATAAGTATCCATTATTATTATTATTATTATTATTATTATTATTATTATTATTATTACCATAGAGAATGAATTATTAGTATTATCGATGTTCATCCTCCTCTTCTGCTCCTCCTCCTCCCGTCATCCTCCAGAATTTCTTCTTTGGTCATTCATAAGACTGAGTTATATGTCAGCAGTTTTCATCGAAATGCTGACCACTAAATAAAACGAGGGGGGTGCAGCAATTCGAATTGAATCCAAGGTGTATGACCTGATGAAGGGGAAATACTCCTACAGCTGAATAGCTTGTAAACGGTTTCGAGTTTCCTCCCCTCAGCCACACCACATATAGATTTTTCGTGTTGCCGAGAACGCCGACTTTCTCGATCATGTGTTTGTCTGTTAGTATTTCTGTCTGTCAGTCTGTTTGTTAGTCTGTCTGCTGGTCTGTTTGTTTGCTTTGTTTGATACTACTAATAATGACGATAATAATGATGATGATAATGATTCATCATCATCACTGTCTTTGTTGTTGTTACGATGATATTGATGATGATCTTGATGATGTTGTTATAATGATGGTGATGATGATGGTAATGATGTTGTGATGTTAATGATGATGACGATTACTATGATTCTTGTTTTTATTGTTTGTTGTTGTTTTTTGTTTCTTTTCTTTTTCTCGAGAGACTGACGAGTTATTATACTGAGTGGTTGATTGATTGATTGGTTGGTTGATTGATTGCAGCTCCCCAGCTCCCCCCGCCGAAGCGAGACAGGGCCAAGGACCGTGAGGAGGTGAAGCAGGGCAAGGTGACTGTGTGGGCAGTGTGACTGGGCCTTGCACTGCTGTCTTCCTCCTTCTTCCTTCCTTCTGTCCGTCCGTCACTGGGTCCTTCCTTCCTTCTTTCTTTGGTGGATGGCTTCTTTCTTTCCTTATCTTTCTTTTCAAACTTGTTCTTTCTTTCTTACTTACTTTCTTTCTTTTTTTCGTTCTTTCTTTCTTTCCTGTTTCTTTCTTTCCTTTGCTGTCTGTCAGGGCCTTCTGTTGGTGTCTTCTTCCTTCTTCTGTCCGTCCGTCACTGTGTCCTTCCTTCTTCTGTTTGTTTGGTGGATGGCTTCTTTCCTTCTTTCGTCCTTTCTTTCTTTCTTTCTTTCGTTCATTCTCTCTGTTTCTCTTTCTTTTGTTCTTCCTTTCTTTTCTTTGCATCATTTCTTTGTGTCATTTCTTTGCATCAATTCTTTGTGTCATTTCTTTGCGTCATTTCTTTGTATATTTTCTTTGCGTCATTTCTTTGCATCATTTCTTTGCGTCATTTCTTTGTATATTTTCTTTGCGTCATTTCTTTGCATAATTTCTTTGCATCATTTCTTTGCGTCATTGCGTCATTTCTTTGCGTCATTTCTTTGCATAATTTCTTTGCATCAATTCTTTGCGTCTTTGCATCAATTCTTTGCGTCATTTCTTTGCATAATTTCTTTGCGTCATTTCTTTGTGTCATTTCTTTGCGTCATTTCTGCCATTTCTTTGCATAATTTCTTTCTGTCATTTCTTTGCATCATTTCTGCCATTTCTTTGCGTCATTTCTTTGTGTCATTTCTTTGCATCATTTCTTTGTGTCAATTTCTATATATTCTGTCCTTTCCTTTATTGTATCAATTTCTTTTTTTTTCTTTTCTTTTCTTTCTTTCAGTCATGTTTGTCTTTCTTGTTGTTGAGGCCAATGGCCTTTCCCCAGCAGTTCCGGTGTGTCA
>NC_134884.1:12934050-12939050 GCF_041734735.1 Babylonia areolata
CTACCAAAAGTTGCGCTTGCTCTTGCAATCCTGACGTTCACTTCATCGTCAATGGTCGCATTTTGTGACAATGTGCTGCCAAGGTATGTGAACCGCTCCACCACACTGAGTCTCTGACCGTTGACTGTGATGTTGGGCTCAACGTAGGGTTTCCCTGGGGCTGGCTGATGGAGAACTTCAGTTTTCCTCGTGCTGATGGTAAGGCCGAAGTTCCTGCTGGCAGTGGCAAATTTGTCCACGCTGAGTTGCATGTCAGCTTCAGATCCAGCGTTGAGGGCACAATCATCAGCAAACAAAAAGTCTCTGATGATGTCTGTCATGACCTTCGTTTTTGCTTGAAGCCTTCTGAGGTTAAACAGCTTGCCATCTGTTCGGTACTTTAGGCCAATTCCAACATCGCCATCTCTGAAGGCATCAGTAAGCATTGCAGAGAACATGAGGCTGAACAGTGTTGGAGCCAGGACGCAGCCTTGCTTGACACCATTTGTGACAGGAAAAGCAGCAGATGTTTCACCATTGTCCTGGACTCGAGCCTGCATGCCTTCATGGAATTGGCTGACCAAGGAAATAAATTTCCGAGGGCATCCGTACTTGGCCATGATCTTCCACAGTCCCTCTCTACTCACGGTGTCGAAGGCTTTAGTGAGGTCAACATAGGTGGAGAACAGAGCAGCATTTTGCTCCTGACATTTCTCTTGCAGCTGCCTTGCAGCAGACACCATGTCGGTGGTTCCGCGCTCTTTCCGGAATCCACATTGGCTCTCAGGCAAATGACCTTGGTCAAGGTGTGCTGTGAGGCGGTTTAGTAAGATCCTGGCAAGTATCTTGCCTGCGATAGAGAGCAAGGAAATGCCCCGATGGTTATCACAGGCTTGCCGGTTCCCCTTTCGCTTGTACAGGTGAATGATAGATGCATCTTTGAAATCCTGGGGGATCGTCTCTTCTTTCCACATGAGTGAGTACAGCTGATGGAGCTTCTCAGTCAGCACAGTGCCTCCATCCTTGTAGACCTCTGCTGGTATGGAGTCTGAGCCAGGTGCTTTGCCACTGGATAGCAGACGGATTGCTTTCTGGGTCTCAAGAAGTGTTGGCGGATCGTCCAGTGCTTCGTTGATGGGGACTTGGGGGAGCCGGTCTATGGCTTCATCATTTATGGAGGAAGGGCGATTTAAGACACTGTTGAAGTGCTCAGCCCAGCGTTTGAGAATTTTCTCCTTCTCGGTGATCAAGGTATTCCCATCTGCACTGAGGAGGGGGGATGATCCTGAGGATGTGGGACCGTAGATACATACATACACACATAATATATATATACATACATACATACACACATAATATATATATATATATATATATATATATATATATATATATATTCACATTTTGCGATTTTTCTACAAGACGTATTTTTCCTGGTTATTGTAATCGCTATTGTGATTGCTCTCTCTCTCTCTCTCTCTCTCTCTCTCTCTGTGTGTGTGTGTGTGTGTGTGTGTGTGTGTGTGTGTGTCTGTGTGTGTCTGTCTGTCTGTCTGTCTGTCTGTGTCTCTTGCTTTGTTTCTCTTGTCCGTTCGGTACCACCAGTGTCCCCTTTATCATTGTCGTTTTGCTCCCCTCCCCCCCCAACCCAGCCCCCCCCCCCAACCCAGCCCCCCCCCCCCCAACCCAGCCCCCCCCCCCTCCCCCGCCTTATTGTCTTCTGGCACAACCCTTTGGTTTTTAAAATGATAGTATCTATTTGTAGCGGTGTGGTTGTTCAGTACAGCAGAGACCAATCCCACTTGAATCAAAGCAGGCTCTGAAAACAGGGACCCCCCTTCCCATGCCGTCTTCTGTCACCGCCTTGTGTCTGTCGTCCCTGCAGGACGTCCTCGCCAGTCAGGTCAGTCTGACACTCAGTCTGAGTCACGCACACAAACACACAGGAACATGCTAGCACGCACGCGCGTGCAAACACACGTAGGCGTGCAGGCACTCAGGTACGCGCACACACATACACACGCGCACGCATGCAGGTAGGCGTGCAAAACACATAAACACGCACACACACGCTTGCACATACACACACGCACACATACGCACACACACACACACACACACACACACACACACACACACACACACACACACACACACACACACACACACCTGGACTTTCCTGTTGACACAGTTCCAGCCATGCCTGCAGGCCATCGGCAGAGACATGAAGTTGCAGGTCGAATTTTCCGATTCCCCTGAAGGTGATCAATATGCCAATACCCCTGTACAACACTTCTCGCCTTGGATCGCTGTCAGCATCGGCAGTTTATTAGTGTTAAAAGAGATATCAGAGACTGAGCTCACGCACACACATTCAGCCCACCACTCAACCCAAGCAAAACGCTGAGTCTGTCTCGTTCTTTTTCGAAACTTCTGTTGTTTTTAATCAGAACCGGATTTCCGCTTGATTACAGCGGTTAGGAATGTGCAGTAGAAACTAGACATAATTGTGTATTTAAAAATCGAGTCTCAAGATGAACAGTGATTTTATCTTTCACAGACTGGACGCATTTTGCATTTCTGAGTGAAGACCGTGTCGTCTGTGTATATTGTGGTATTCATTTATTCTTTTTAAAGTGGAGACCAGAAAGTGGACACCCTTATTGTTGGTGTTTTCTTCCTCTAAGGAGTAGAGAAAGATTTTTTTCTTTTTGTGAAATGAGATCTGTGGATGTTTTTTCTTCTTCTTATTTCTGATGTTATCATTTCAACTAGTATTATGTGCAAAACAAGTCTGTGATCTATTTTTGTGCTACTGTAATATTCGTTTTGAATGAGGAGAGAGTTCAAGCCATGGCGTTCAACTGGATGGTAAGTACCAAAGTAAAACAACAAACAAACAAACAAACAAAAACTTCAAAATAATAAAGCACAAGAACATTACGTCTTTCTCTTTTTTTTCCTTTTATAAGTATCGTTCTCAAGTTTGATAAAACGTTTGCTTGGTCATTAACCTCATTCATTAAAGTGATTTTTGACAAAACGTTTGTGATTTGCGGGATTAATGTGTTTGAATTAGATCGTGAGTTTTCTGATTCATTGAGGAATGTGGTTAAAACTTCCAAGAATCATTATAACCCCTCCACATCCGACGTGACATGGACCAATTCCAAAGAACAAGGGAAGGGCAAGAGACAGGAGATGTCAGCAGTGTGTGACAATCACAGCTCCACAGCCAGTTGATGGGGCAGACAGCGGAACACACTGGGCAAAGAACGTGCACACACTGTGTCCTAAGAATTGAACAAGTTTGAACCGCCAGGTTTTGGATTGAGAGTCAGCAGAAATAGAAACCAACGCACGCATACAAAACACTTATACATGGTTACTCTCGCTATCACAAACACACTCGCACGCACGGACGCAAACACACACACAATATCTCTCTCTCTCTCTCTCTCTCTCTTACACACACACACACACACACACACACACACACACACACACACACACACACACACACACACACACACACAGATCGCACAGAACAAGAGAGATGAGATAGAGAGGACGAAGACCGGGAGAAGGAGGGGGGGAGAGGGGGGAGGACAGAGATCTTCAAGTTCCACTTCTTTGTGTCTTTTGCATGCTCTGAAAGGAGGTGCTCGCAGTCGACTGTAACTGCAGATACATGATATGACAGGAATAGCGTAGAAAGCCTTTGATATATTCCATCCAGTGATGATATCACCCAGTGATTGGTCTCCTAACCCCTTCACCACCCCCACTACCCTCCCTTTCTTCTTTTCTTTGTTCTGCCACAACCTGCACAGCACTCTGTTGGCTTTGTTTGTTTGCTTGTTTCTTTGTTTGTTTGCTTGTTTCTTTGTTTGTTTGCTTGTTTCTTTGTTTGTTTGCTTGTTTCTTTGTTTGTTTGCTTGTTTCTTTGTTTGTTTGCTTGTTTCTTTGTTTGTTTGCTTGTTTCTTTGTTTGTTTACTGGATTATTTGTTTGTTTACTTTATTTGCATCAGCGAGACATGGCCAATCAAACTAATGTATTTGCCGAAAGGTTATGGACCACAACTTTGACATGATTCATACTGGGGTTGATGGGGGGTGGGGGTGGGGATGGGGGTGAGTGAGGAAGGGAGAGAGAGCAGAATGACACAGTGAGAAATAAAACCCCGTGCCAATAACAAAGATGACGCCAGCGGACATGGAACCAGCTGATCATGACAGCCCCACCCCTACCCTTCCGCCCCCTGCACACAGCCCACCACCACCTCCCCGCATCCACCCTGCCTGCAGTGCCATCACCCCGCTCTCCACAGAGACACACACACAGAAAAGAAAGCAATGAAGCAAACAATGCACTGGTTTAGGGGAGGAGGGAGGTGTGTGGGGGGTGGGCGGGGGGGCGTGTTTGTGTGTGTGGGTGGGTGGGTGGAGGGGCGGGAGGGGGGGTGGGGTTGAAGAAATGGTCTGACAACATTGAAGAGTGAACAGGGTTGACATTTGCTGAAACACAATCAGTCACACATGACCGTCCAGAATGGACAAGGCTACAGCACGAGTCAGCATCGCGATGCCCTGACGGTTCCCCACGGAGACAAGAGACCAAGGCAAGGCAAGGGTGGTGGTCCATCTCACACCCAGTCAGCACTGTCCTCCTCTCGGGATCCATGTTACCGTCCTGAACAGATTTTCGGGACGCCTTGGCACAGACAGCTGGGCGTTGGACTTTCCATTCAGGAGTCACCATGCGGAGGCCCTGACCCGGCACTGTGTTGTGTCCTTGGGAAAGGCATTGTACCCCAGTCTTTCTCACTCCACTCCGGTGTGAATGGTGCCTGACTTCGATCGGAGAGTCTTAGCGGCGGCGGAAGGAGAGGACTGGGCCCCGTCTTACAATGCTGAGCCCTGGACAGTGGATATGAAATCACTGCCCCTACAGCTGCAGAACCTGTAGCCTTTTTAACTTGAAGAAAACAACTAATTAGTTGTCAAATAGTCTGTTCTT
>NC_134884.1:12944050-12964050 GCF_041734735.1 Babylonia areolata
TGGTCTGTTCAGGTCTTTGGAATGCACAGAGGTTAGTGGTCCCTCCAGGTCTTTGGAATGCACAGATTGTAGTGGTCTGTCCAGGTCTTTTGGAATGCACAGATTGTAGTGGTCTGTTCAGGTCTTTGGAATGCATAAAGTGTAGTGGTCTGTCCAGGTCTTTGGAATGCATAAAGTGTAGTGGTCTGTCCAGGTCTTTGGAATGCACAGATTGTAGTGGTCTGTTCAGGTCTTTGGAATGCACAGAGTGTAGTGGTCTGTCCAGGTCTTTGGAATGCATAAAGTGTAGTGGTCTGTTCAGGTCTTTGGAATGCATAAAGTGTAGTGGTCTGTCCAGGTCTTTGGAATGCACAGAGTGTAGTGGTCTGTTCAGGTCTTTGGAATGCATAAAGTGTAGTGGTCTGTCCAGGTCTTTGGAATGCACAGATTGTAGTGGTCTGTTCAGGTCTTTGGAATGCACAGAGTGTAGTGGTCTGTCCAGGTCTTTGGAATGCACAGAGTGTAGTGGTCTGTCCAGGTCTTTGGAATGCACAGAGTGTAGTGGTCTGTCCAGGTCTTTGGAATGCATAAAGTGTAGTGGTCTGTTCAGGTCTTTGGAATGCATAAAGTGTAGTGGTCTGTCCAGGTCTTTGGAATGCATAAAGTGTAGTGGTCTGTCCAGGTCTTTGGAATGCATAAAGTGTAGTGGTCTGTCCAGGTCTTTGGAATGCATAAAATATAGTGGTCTGTCAGTGAGTTGTCAGAACCGATGCACCAGAGGACGATGCACCAGAGGACGATGCACCAGAGGACATACATATTTGTGTGTGGGGCTGGGTGGATCAAGTGCTGTTTTGCATACGCCTGTGTGTGTATGTTCATGTGTGTAATTGCGTGTGCATGCAGGTGTGTGTGTTCACAGAAATAACGCCTGGGACGACGTGCATGTCTACGTAGTTGGAAAGTGTGGAAAAGGCGTCAAATGGCGGTAGGGTCTGTCGCAGACACATGGGGGAGGATGCTGGTCCCTTGACTCTGACCACCCCCTGTCACTCATGGACTTCGGTCAATGCCTTGGTTGTGTCCAGTGAAGGCAGACTGGAGACATGAACAGGATTTCAGTCCTTGTTCTTCCCTTTTCTCTGCCAAACAATCTGTCCGTCTGTCTGTCCTCCCGTCTGTCTTTTCTCTCTTTTCTCCTTGGTGCTGTTTTTCTTCTTCTGCAGCGCCACACAGTTTGTCTCAGCTTGTGTCGTTAGATTTAAGGAAAATACACAAATGACAAGACAAAGAAGCGTACCTCGTGGTTCCATGTTTCCTGTGACCAAAACAAGGCAACGGGACTTATTATGTTTTTTTTACCGTGCAGATTCAGTTTCCACAATGCCTTTGACAGTACGAACATACGAGCTGTAGAAATGATATCATGCTGGTGTTCAGGGCGCGGGTTGGGTGGGGTAATGGTTGATCAGGATTAAAAGGATTAAATTCTTGTCCTGTCTATCTTTCAGACCTACTTTCCGTCTATTTACCACCCAGACAACTCCGTTCTTCAAATGACAAGCGCACACTGTCCATTCCAAAGATTCGTACTAAAACTTATGGCGAACGTTCCTTTTCTTTTGTTGCACCTAAACAATGGAATTCACTGCCCTCACACCTCCGTTACACCCCCAACACCTGCATTCAAGAGAGCATTCAAAACATATCTTTTCAAACTGTACTTTTCTCACTGAATTTTTTTCCATCTGTATATGCTTGCTGTCATTTTTGTTGCTGGATGTGCTTTTTGCGTCCGTGATACCTGGTTCCCTGGTGTTCATTTTTGACAGTGGTGAATGTGGCGTGCTTTGTTTTGCTGTGATTTGCACCTGTGGGATTTGAGACTGTGATGGCGCCTGTGTCAATTTACATATCTGTGTGTGTGTGTGTGTGTGTGTGTGTGTGTGTGTGTGTGTGTGTGTGTGTGTTTGTGTGTGTGTGTGTGTGTGTGTGTGTGTGTGTGTGTGTGTGTGTGTGTGTGTGTGTACATGTATACATGTGTATATGTGTATGTATGTGTATGTATATGTATGTATATATGTGTATGTCTATATGTGTATGTATGTATGTGTGTATATATATAATATCATGTCAGTCTTACATATGCATATTTTAGCCATTGTCATGTTAAACTTTGTAGACCTTGTACATATTTTACGACACTTAGTCTTAAATTTCATTATTTTTATTGTGAAGCGCAGTGAGCCCCATCTGGGATGGGGGTACTGCGCTATATAAGCCTACATTTTTATTATTATTTTATTATTTATAAAAGAAGCCTCAAACAAGATGCAGGACGAACAAACCTGTCGGTGCATTGAAGCAGACAGATCTCAAAGCGACCAGACATGACAAGAACACAGGTAAACGGCAGGAGTTACAGACGCAACATCTACCATTGGAAAGCGGATGAAAACCTCACTCCACCTCCCACCTACCACCCACCACGATGTCTGGCAGACTGGAACCGTGCCGACACCGTGCCGATACCATGCCGATACCGTGCCGATACCATGCCGATACCGTGCCGATACCATGCCGATACCGTGCCGATACCATGCCGATACTGTGCCGATACCGTGCCGATACCGTGCCGATACCGTGCCGATACCGTGCCGATACCGTGCTCACTGCGGACAGGTCACCGCGCCACTTGTTGCCGGAAGCCAGTCGATCTCTGGGGAAATTACTACAGCTGGGGAAAAGGGCGGGGGACGGAAGGGGGCGGGGATGGAGAGGTGGGGAGGGAGAGGGGGGGGGGGGGTGAATACGGAAACAAACAAACAAAACGAAGAAGGCGGAGTTTGCATTTTGGTGTGGTGACGGGGGGTAAGGGGGAGGGGGGGGGGGGGGGGGGTTCGGCAGGCCGGGAGGGAGGGTTGTTAGTTGGTTGCAGCTGCTTATTCTCGCAAACGCTTGCGTAATGGTTCGTGTGTGTGTGTGTGTGTGTGTGTGTGTGTGTGTGTGTGTGTGTGTGTGTGTGTGTGTGTGTATGAAGAATCAGAATCAGAATCAGATTTTGTTTGTCAACAGAACCCGTCAGGTTTGGGGAGTGTACAGCGTGCTTTCTTTCCCTTTCCCCTGCATTCTACACCTGCCCTTATGATACTTTTCAAACATCTGTCTGTCATCAATATGACTCACAACACTGCCATAAGTTCCAATATTTTACTGACTTCTGGGCGCTTCTAATTATCAGGTGTTTCTTCCAAAGCACAACAAACAAAAAATCCGATTTTCACAATTCATAAGGCACAGTGCACATCAAAATGAAAGACACCACGTCGTAATTGGTTAGTTGGTCACTCTCGCAGTCGCGACTATGTAATAAGAAAGACAACAACATTAACAACAGCAGTGTTAGTAGCGCTTTACCGACGACACAAGAAGGCATGGCATGGAACAGAATGGACACAGGAGGGACGAAGAGGAACAGAAGAAACCAGCAAAACAGTTCACGTCTTCGCCGTTGATAAAACTGAAAGGATTGACTATACTCCACACGTAAAACATCTGTTTCTGTTGACAACACCACATAGACGTCTCTTGTGATGGCTGACGAGTTAACTTATTTAGTGAATTAGTCATTACTGTTTTTGTGCATTGATGATTAAGTCTTTAACTGACGATAGCAGCTGATCAAACACGAAAGACATTGAAATAGAGAGGAGGAGGAATTTTGTTTAATGTCCCGTCACACATATCGGTGATTGAAGACGTGTTGTTAAAGTATTTATGAATACATCTGAGTATTATCGGTTAGAAGGGGTGGGAGATGTGGATGAATGGAGGGTTGGGGGAAACTGGGCAAATGAGGGTAAAAATGTGGGTGAAATTTGGAAGAACCCCCCGCCCCCCTCTAAATAATTACAGGAAATTACTTAAAGGACTTCGTAAAAGAGAAGTCGTTAAACTGACAAGTGAAACAACTGATAATGAATGCAAATAGTCAAAAACATCAACGTTCTCAGTCACTTGTGAAGACACACTTTCGTGTACAAAAAGCTTCATCAAGCTTCAGTGAAAAATTATATGCTCAATTGTCAGGTTACTAAAGCATATGCACTTGACATTTGAACAATACTTGGTCCGTAATGAATCTGATAATAGTCTGAGAGCTAAACTCAGAATTGGTCTGCGAATCGGACCAAAGTCTGAGAGAGTCAACTGACGAGGTTTTAGACTTGAATTCAAGCAACTATAAAAGTATCTTTCTAGTATATTGCTTATTTCCTTGTATGACAATGGGCAATATACTTTTATACTATCTGTATGATTTTTTGCTCCCCTTTTTGCTGCCCTGTCTGCTTGGTCATTATAACGGAATCCAGTGTGGGATGGTATCCAACAAAAATCAACATTTGTACCCTTCACAAATAGGGAGTGCAATAAATACCTAATTTCAAACAATAAGTCTTCCCTTTGATCTGCTTTTGTCATTCCTGACCTAAAAACAGAAAAATCATATTATTTGAAATAGAGAGAAGTGGGTTTTTTTAGCAAAAAGCTGAGAACTAACTTGACGTTTGGAAAGACTGGCCAGTGCCGGAAGGGATCGCCTCCAATGTGCCAAATGCAGCAGTGAACGCATCGATTTTATTGCCAGCTGACACGAACAACACGAGGGTGATCTTTGGAAATGACAGATACCATACTTCAACACTTCTACTGCTGGAGCTGACGTCTCGTATTTACCATAGCTCACTTTGTCTTCTGTTTTTCTGTTGTTTTTTTTCTTTTTGCAAGTATCTGCTACATCAGTCAAACTACCCCCAACCTCTGCCCCCCCCCCCCCTCCTTCTCTCTTCTTCCCATTCCTACTTCTCAAATCCCAAAGCAATACGTGAGATGCTTCGTGGATCGCTTTACTCTTGCGCATTGGAAATGAGGCCGTGTCCAAAACAGTAGTCTTAATTGACACTTCAGTCTTATTACTTGCGTTTTGTTATATAATTTTTAACACCCCCACCCCCCACCCCCCATTCATTAATGTTAGTATTTTCTTTCAATCTCTGGAGATGGCCAAACGGATGGCAGGCGACTGTGTTGTGATCGTGTTGTGATGTGGTGAAACATGTGACTGAGCGTCGTATTTGGGAACATCCGGTGTAACGTCCCATATCGTCCCTCCCTTCCGTAGATCCCCCGGGGGACTTATCAGTGTCCTAAACCGCCCCCCTCCATGTTGTTTCGGTCCCTCCCTGACTTCAACAAAGCACGTATCCCAAAACGTGCCCCCCCCCCCCCCCCACCCATCCCCCGCCCCTAATGTTTCGACTTTGCGCGCGCGCGCGTGTCTCTGTGTACGTGTGTGTGTGTATGCAGGCTAATACTAATATAATAATATAATGATAAGGCAGGAATAGTTTGTTCTTTTTGATCAAATCATTATACCCTATCAGGGGTTACAGCACTAAATTCTACTTTTTTTTCTTCTAAGAAAATGAATTGTCACAAGTCTTTTCTTATTGATTCCAACTGGAGTCCTGCTCTGATGTGTACTTTGTAGTGTATCGTGAATTTACTGGAGATCTTTCTAACGTGTTTCATGGCCAGCAATGATTAGCTGTATTCAACAGTGGCGAGTTAAGTCAAATTCTGCCAAGAAGTCCCAATACGCAGTAACTGTCACAAAATAATACACCATGAACAGTTGTGGTCAACAGTGGTCAGTTAGCAGTCAAAAACTGCTAAGGCATCATAACAAAATCAAATATGCAAAAACAAACAAACAAACAAACCACACAAAAAGAAAAACGAAAAGGGGAAAAAAAAGACAAAAACAACAACAACAAAAAACAACAACAAAAAAAACAACGAAATATTGACCACTTTTGCGAGGTGGTCAGCGTGGTCATTAATGGTCAACAATGATCAGCAGAAAGTAATGGTCAGCTAATTGTCTAATTCTGCAAAAAATTGTTTAAACATCACAAAATACTGCAGTCTGAACACAAAGGTCAGCAGTTGTCAACAGTGGTCATTGAAATTCATCAACTCAAGACATCACAATGCAAAAACGCGACAAATAACGCATTCTGAAACTTTTGGGTTGTGGTCAACAGTCGTCAACAATGTCCTGGGGGAACATTGACCTGAAGGACCATTGTCCTGGTGGAGCAAAGACATACAAAATGTAATTTTGGGGAACATAGAGCTGGGGGAACATAGATATGACCTATAGATTTCCCTCCTCACTGTTTCCGATACACTAGACTTTATTTACATCTTTATTTACTTATTTATTCATTCTTTCATTCATTCCCTTCCACCACATATCACTAGACAGGAGCTTCAATGCAGGCTATTACAGTAGGACTAGCCTGCCTTTTATTTGCATCTGTAAATTTGTGGTGGACGGGAGAGGAAGAGGTGGAAGGATGGGTCAATAAAGGACAGCCAAGAACAACGCCTTCCCACCCCCACCCCCCACCGCACTCAGTCGCTACCAAGATGAGAATTTTCCGTAGATTACGGAAATATATATATGTGAGAGACGCAAGGGTCGATCCTGAGATCCATGTAAATCATTGTGAAAATGAAGGGGCACATGTTTGTGTGACTGGTTCGTTTTCCGTTGATCGGACCTACGCGCCGATCTGTATTCTTAAACGGTTTTTTAATTTAGATTTTTTAAAAATTTAATAATAATAATAATAATGGTATTTATATAGCGCTGAATCTTGTGCATAGACAAATCAAAGCGCTTTCGCACCAGTCATTCACACTCATGCATAACATTCAAATTTTATTATTATTATTATTATTATTTAATTCAAACTGCGGCGAACTTTATGCTTTACAGAATCTGTTTGAAAACACGACTCAACGCCATACTTTTCTTCACGTTGCACGTATGAATCTGAATCTGAATTTAGTACAATCAAAAACGGAAAAGCTCTTCAGTTCGTATTCTCCGTATATATACCCTGTAGCAAAGAGGCTTTATGTGAAGGGAGTAAATCAGAGCGACGAATTCGGACACATGTTTCATGACCGTGGCGGTTGATTGAAGTCAAGTCAGCAGCTGTCAAAATGCCGATCATGACACAAGGCGATTTGAAACGTTACACCTTTTGACCTTCAGTTTAACATGCGGGTGGCTTTGTTTTTGACGGTCGTTAAGTCCTGTTATGTTAACCGTACTCTGGGCTGTCAACAGCAAGGACTGCCATTGCTGCAGCTGTGACCACGACTACTACTGGGGCTGTAGTCCATTGCAAACAGCAAGAAAAGGAGCGCTTCCAGGTGGTGCAGAGTGTTGGTAGGTAGGTCTGTGGTTTCACACTCCGTCACGTGGACATGCATTCCGACTCTACAGGTTTTGTCCACAACATGCAGTCACGAACAGCTGTCCGGAATATGTGTGGTCTGTCCGGTTCTGGCTCTGTCTGGGGGAGGGAACCAAGAACGAGGTCTGGGGGTGCATCATGTTTTGGAATGTGGCCAGTGCATGTGTACTTTAAGCATGCCTTTGTTTCTTGTTTAAGGTGTGTGTGGTTCGCCGCCTGAAGGTCTGTAAACACAACGCGTGGTCTGTTGTCTCAACACAATGCTGCCTGCATGCTGAGTTCAGGATGACACGTGCACTGATGAATGCCGTGGAGGTAGCCATTACAGATCACACAGGGTAGATTTCAAGGTGGAGTCAAAGAGTACGGACTGTTCCATACACGCTACATTACACAGGATAGTTTCGGTTTCAGTTTCCAAAGGGTGTCAAAGGGTGCGGCCTAATCCATGTACGCCTCACCACACACGGTAGCCATTACGAATCACACACAAAACATGCTATGTTCGCATAACAGACTGAACACAGGCGTGAAAATCTGTCATCGAAAATGCCGGCCGTGTCTTGTTGGTGAATCACTGAGGGATATAACTGTGGATCTTAAATCAGAATAATTTCCGACAATACTGGGTGTGCTTTACTGCACATTTGCCCGTGAACCTTTATGAGCTTGCCAAGTGAGGCCTTTACGTGTAACTAGTGCTGACAGAGAGGGGTAAAACCCAAACTGGCAGAGGGTTGGCAAGAGGGTCTGGAGCAGAACAGATTACAGTGACATGTCACAATATCTAAACCAAACACCATGACCCACGTAAAAGGAAATAACTACTGTTATAGATTCTTTCTCTTTCCAGTTTCATCATTTTTCTACATTTATGATTTGGTTCATTTATCGACCTGTGTGTCTTCCTGATATTTGATCAACCTGTGAATGTTAACTTGAAGCACACAGCACGGTGCGTTGTGCAACAGCTTCGTTGAGAGGCCATGATTTATCATGAAGAAAGTATGTGAATATTTCGGGACACGGAAAACTTTGAAAAAAATGTCAGAACATGCATTCCACACGACAGGGTCGACTGTATTGTGTTTTTGGCTTATTGAGGAATTCAAACTGTTGCGTGGAACTTTATCGTTGAGACTGCCAGTAAAGTGTTTTTGAAAGTGAATCACTGAGGAATGTAGCTGTAGATCTGAACCAGAACAGCGTTAAACAGCATGGGCCTGCGCAGCTCTTCGTGAGACGAAGTGAATTTTCCTCTCTGAACTCTGATGTGTCATTGTCATGGCCCTAAGACTGTGTGCTGATTTCTGGATAATAAACAGGAGAGAGGCAAAACGCACATTTGGCAGTAGATTGGCAGCGTTTGGCAATTCCTGAAAACCGTTCAAGAGTTGTAAAACACTGCGCAATCATAGACTCATCAGTCCTTAATAAACACCAGACGTCTCCACAGGGCGGTATGGGCCTCTGGAGTGCTTTCTTCTGTTACCTATTGGATACACCTTCTACACTCCTCACCATACCACTTCTCCCCCCCCCCCCACCACTCCCGACACACACACACCCAGTACTCTACTTCAGTCTCTCTGACTTCAGAGGAAGTGACGCCATCAACAGACATCTTGATCGTGTTTACCACGGGATGAAGCAAACCTCTCCTGCCCACAGCTTCACCACCAGAGAAACGTGCTGTACTTCTTCCCTCCCCCCAAGGAATTATAACAACTGCGTCTGCGGAATCACTGGGCTGTGTAAATGGGATGAAGTATTTATGTTAATGACTGAAGGTGGGCAGTGATGATGCATCGCCCGAAGTGTGTGTTGACGTGCTGTGACGTGCCTCACCAATGTCCGCCCTGTGGACGGTAGTCAGGCTGTATTTCTGACCGGAGTGCGCTTTTTTTTTTCTTTCTTAGATTTGCTTCATGTGTGGCCGGAGTTCTGTTGGCAGGAGATGGATGTGCAGATGGTCTGAACTTGCAAATGTAGAATTTCTTTTGAAAGTATACTTCAGTCTGGAAGTGCCGAATCGAAATGGTTAGTGGAAAGTTTTTATGTGAATATTATTTTTATTATAGTTGTTGTTGTTATTAATATTATCGCTGTTGTTGTACGCATAATATCATGCATGCTATCAAGTGTAACCAAAGAGTAAACGTAGTCAAAATATTTTAGTGCATTGTATTGCTTTGTGGCATATTGTACAGTAGAGAACGGCACTGTGCTATTTTACTTCAATCCGTCGGGCAATGACTTTCTGCGTGCATTCCGCATATGTGCTGATCAATTCTGCGGTAATTCAACACAGAAAAAGTTACAGATTATGCCGTTGGAAAGACCATTGTTTTTCTTCAAGGGAAGTGTGTGAAGTGCATTTCATTTAGGACAGTGAAGATCTGAAGCAGGTTGACACATTCACACCACAGTGGGGTGGTGTTACAGGGCGACGGGAGGCGGGGAGAGTGGGGGTTGAAGCGTGACTTGTGTTTGAAAACAAGTACTTCTAATTCTTCATTGTGGACAAAAAGCAAAGAATGCTGCAAAGGCTTCTGTTTAAAACATTTTCTTATTTATTTATCTATTATCTATTTATTTGTTTACTTATCTACTCATTGATTGATTTATTGATTGATTAAATTATGTATTACATGAGTTGCACTTTTCAGTGCACCTGAAACGATTGACTGTTCCGTTGGTCTGATCAATTAGTTTTCGTGCAGTGTGTCTTCAGTTTTCAGATGCCTTTTTTTCTTGTGTAACGTGCCTTCAATAACTCAACCTCGGAAGGACAGGCTTCATTATAAACACGTAATGAAATGAATCAGGAGTTGGGAACGAGGAACCCAACTGCTAGAACCAGTATGTGACTCAGTCAGTTTGGCATTCTAGGGACATTGTCGATGGTATAGGAATGAAATAAGAAAATCTCATTGTTTCCATGTTGTCAATAGAAAAGAAAAGCTGTCTCTTTTTTTATTCAGCTCTATACTTTTCATGGGAATTATTATCACGATACTGTCTTGGAACTTCAAGCAGGATGAAGTGCTCTGAAAATATACTCTGTAATAAGACCTGGGAAGGTGACCAATATTGATCTGCTAAAGCTGTCGACAGCCATTGACAGAGCACGTCTTATTCTGAACTGCTGAGGGCCGACACGTTGTGACGGGTTCCGTTGTTCTTTAACCGTGTCAGTCAGCTGTCTGTGAAACACTGACAATGGATGTTTTCACTGACACTGTCATGGCTGAGCAGTCCCGTGGCTGAAAGTCATCGTCCATGAGTCACGTATTGATCTGATGTCATTGTAGTGTTCTTCTGCGATTGAATGGGTTTACGTTTTGAAGATGCTGGGATAACCACACTGGTGTCTTTGAGAAACAACCGAAGATAATAACACACGCAGGCAAGCAGGCAGGCAGGCAGGCATTCACACACACACACACACACACACACACACACACACACACACACACACACACACACACACACACAGATATGTTCCTTTTGCTGTCCGGAGACAAGCCATGCACACAGCTGTAAAGTCACTGCCGCCCAAATGCTTCCCACTAGACAGCATACACATTCTGGTCAAGTCAGGGAACAGGGAACGATTAACGAAGCAAGGGACGTAATAAAAATGCGGACGCAATTGCCCAATGTGAAATTGTCACGTGCACTCAGCAACGACTGCACAAGAAATGTCCAAGAACATATCCACAGTCATTTCAAGACTTAAACCTACACACAGGTATTTCGTCATCCTGAACATGCTGCATGGAACACACAGCCGAAACCAAACAAACATGGACTACGTGCGTGCTTGCATTCAGTCAGGTATAGGCCACGTTCCTTTCAGTGAGCGTTTCTTTCCTTGTGAAGCGCATCGTGGATGTTACAGGTGTGCGCCATATAAAACGTTCATTGTATGAATATCAGTTGTTGAAAAATGTTTTTTTCTCCCTCTTCTTTTTTTCTTGTGATGATGATGACGACGACGAAGAAGAAGAAGATGATGATGATGACGATGATGATGATGATGCCGATGATGATGGTGATGATGCCGATGAAGAAGAAGAAGAAGAAGAAAAAGAAGAAGAAGAAGAAGAAGAAGATGATGATGATGATGCTATCATGATTGACTCTGCACGGTGTGGCAGGGGGACAGGGAGGGGCAGAGCAAACTGTGGAGACACGTGTCCAATGGACATGACGAGGAGGTGGAGGACCTGGGCAACGTCAAGTGGTGGCACTGGAAAACGGTCAGTTCTGTGTGTGTGTGTGTGTGTGTGTGTGTGTGTGTGTGTGTGTGTCTGTCTGTCTCTCGTTTTATTTAAGTCTTGATGTAACTAAGTTAATATCAGTGTTGCCCTGTTCTCATGGCTGTTCAATATCATGGCCTAAAGGTGAGAAAACCGTGTCAGTCTGAGTCTGTCTCTGTCAGTCCTTGTTTCTGTCTCTTTTTGAAACCGTTTCTCTATGTCCGTGTGTCTGTTTGCCTTTCTGCATTCCCCCCACCCACCTGTCTCTCTCTTTCTCCCTCTCTCTCTCCCTCTCTCTCTCTTTCTCCCTCCCTATCTCTCTCTCTCCCCCCTCTCTCTCTCCCTCCCTCCCTCCCTCTCTCTCTCTCTCTCTCTCTCTCATTTTCAAACGAGAAAACGTGTCAACATTTTTTTTCTTTTATAGATGATAATGTAAACTTGCATCTTGTAGTTCTCTCTGTCTTCCCTCCCCACTTCGTCTCTCCACCCCCCCCCCCTCCACCCACCCACCCCCGCTCTTTCTCTCTCTTTCCAAACTTCGCCTTCGCACCGCCTCGCCCAGTTCTCTCACATGGCAGCTGTCAGAATGTCTGCCCAATTAGCGCCAGGTGCAGACTGCAGACTGGTCCCGATGGCTTCAGTATCAATACTCCTCAGCTTCGGCTCAGAGGTTTTCTTTTCTGTCAAGAGCTTTGAAATGTGTCGCTTGAGATGGTTCACTTTTAGCACGTCGGTACAGACTCCTGTAATGTATAGCGGGTTTTTTTTTAGTTTCTTTTTATCCTTCACTCATTGTTTTGTTGTTAGTTTTTGGTTGTTGTTTGTTCTTGACAAGTTGGCGGCAATCTGCTTTCATTCTCAGCTGTTGTCTGAGGCATGTGCCACTTCCTGAAGACATCGTGCAGTGTGGGGCTGAAGGGGGTGATGGGCACGTCTAGCGTCGGCCAGAATGGGGCACAGGATATCCACATGCAACACTACACGGACACACACACATACAGACACAGACAGATAGATACAGACACAGACACACACACAGACACACACATCTCTCTCTGTCTCTCTCCACACACACACACACACACACATATATATATATATATGTATGTATGTATGTTGGTTTAGGTGTGAGTCTGTCGTGTGTGATTATAAATTTAAGTCTGTACAGAGAGATGCAGAGAAAGAATGTCAGTGCCATACTGATTTCTTGAACCAGGTCACATTTCAAATTCAGTGGTAGAACAAAAGCAATGTCAACTACCAAAATGAAATATTTCAGGGATAATTGTGTCGTAGATCTGTTTACGCAAGTGACAGATTTTATTGATAGTTTTCATGCCTATTTTTTATGATTAGCAATAATAATGATGATATTTCTTGGGGTATACCACACACTTTTATTGAAACCGTGGAAGAGTTGTTGATATCAACATGTCCTTGTATAAACCATGCAGCTCTTGTGACTGTCCCTGCAGTGTGGCATCTCATGAACCACCGATTGGTTGGTCAGCATCACGTGGTCTGATGGTCTCTGGCCTGATATGGTCATATGGCACACGTGTCTTTCATCCTATTTTAAGCCATGACAAAAAGGGTAATCATTGTTATTGCTTCAACATCCTTAGCATAGCGACTTTGTATGTACACACACACACACACACACACACACACACACACACACTGCCTCTGTGAGTCTCTGAACACTGGGTAGGGAGTCTGCCCATAGAACTGATGTCCACAAATCATCCTGGGCTGAATGCATCCATGGGCCTTTCAGTCAGCTCCACAGCACGTTCTGTGTGCCGCCACCTGCACCAGCCATGCACATACTGTTTCCCCAGGGAGTTTCTCCCACTGTCCCTGTTCTTCAGCACCGTGCATGCCTGCTGTGGCGTGTGCTTGGTGCTCATGTTCATGACTGGTGGTGCTTGAGAGCCTTCATGTAACAACATGACTGGTTGTGCTTGAGAGCCTTCATGTAACGATATGACACAGTATTTGAAAGCCTTCATGTAACAATATGACACAGTATTTGAAAGCCTTCATGTAACGATATGACTGGCAGTGCTTGAGAGGCTTCATGTAACGATATGACTGGCAGTGCTTGAGAGCCTTCATGTAACAATGTGACTGGCAGTATTTGATAGCCTTGATGTAACAATGTGACTGGCAGTACTTGAGAGCCTTCATGTAACAATGTGACTGGCAGTATTTGATAGCCTTGATGTAACAATGTGACTGGCAGTACTTGAGAGCCTTCATGTAACAATGTGACTGGCAGTACGTGATAGCCTTCATGTAACGATATGACTGGTAGTGGTTGAGAGCCTTCATGTAACGATATGACTGGCAGTACTTGAGAGCCTTCATGTAACAGCATGACTGGCAGTGCTTGAGAGCCTTCATGTAACAATATGACAGTATTTGAAAGCCTTCATGTAACAATGTGACAGAGTATTTGAAAGCCTTCATGTAACAATGTGACAGAGTATTTGAAAGCCTTCATGTAACAATGTGACACAGTATTTGAAAGCCTTCATGTAACAATGTGACACAGTATTTGAAAGCCTTCATGTAACAATGTGACTCGCAGTGCTTGAGAGCCTTCATGTAACAATATGACACAGTATTTGAAAGCCTTCATGTAACAATATAACACAGTACTTGAAAGCCTTCATGTAACAATATGACACAGTATTTGAAAGCCTTCATGTAACAATATGACTCGTAGTACTTGAAAGCCTTCATGTAACAATATGACTCGTAGTACTTGAAAGCCTTCATGTAACAATCTATGTTCACCTTGATAACGGACTAACTCAACAACTATCGTAGCATTTAATGTGCAACCTGCCAAGTTGACAACATTCCTAACAGGCCTGTTGTTGGTGTGTTTTTAATGCATGATTGTTATCTAAAGTGCCCTGTACTTCACAGATGCACATATCAGAAGGCAGGAATTGACTCTTGGTCTCAGAGAGAGGGTGGGAGAGAGAGGGGTGGGAGTGGGGGCGGCAGAGAGACAGGCAGACAGAAACAGAGACAGACATTTGTCATCGTGTTCTCGTGGTACTGTTTATGTTGTTGTTGCTGCTGCTTCTCTTCTTGTTCCGAATATAATAAATGTCGCCTTTATATAACACCCTGGCTGCGGATTTTGTAGCATGTGGTAACACTCTGACCTATGTAATCATACCCTCCGCTTACATAAGGTGTGTGTGTGTGTGTGTGTGTGTGTGTGTGTGTGTGTGTATCGGTGACTTTGGGAACATCGTCATCTTGGTACTGGTCCAGTTGGACCCATTCCAGTTGGAAGCGGTGCAGCTGAACCCATTTAGTTCGTCCTCTGACCTATTCCACAGTGACAACCTGTGTGAAACGGACCCCCTCGTGAAGGCTGGGGCTGCGTGCATGGCTCAGGATAGCTGAGCACCGAGCCAGCATTCAGCAGGTTGTCAGCTCGAATCTCATGCGCCTAAAACCTGGACAGTCTTACTGCTGCCCACATTAACGTATTGTCGTTGTGATGGTTATCAGTGTAAGATGGGATCATGTTGTCACTGTACGCTATCTGATTCATCCCTTTGTGCTCCTTGTACAATCTCACCAGTTTGATACAACTTTCAAAGACTCCATCTCCTCAGCGATTTTTGTACAGGTAATAAATTCAAGAATTAGCGCCGTTTATTTTTGTTTTCATTGTGTGGGTGTCATCAGGCAACCGACAAAAAGCATGAGGTGTGTTTAACACTCCTAACCTGATGTTATCCTTTTCTGAGCGAATGATTTTTATATCTGATACATTTTCAGTTTGAAGGAAAACTCGAGATAACTTACTGACTAAAACTGGGCACAAACAACAGAACACGTTTGAAACTACACACGGGAAAATGTGATGAAAGGTTCCAAATTAAAAATAGAATGACGATAAACGCATGGCAGTACGAACAGTGATATTCCTTGCTCTCTTAACGTGAAGGAGCAAGTTGACTAGCTGACCACAGCGACGGCTAGCAAGAGAGAGAGAGAGAGAGAGAGAGAGAGAGAGAGAGAGAGAGACAGAGACAGAGACAGAGACAGAGACATAAACAGATGATGTTCAGCAATTTGTTTTATTTGTCAGATATTGCCTCTGTCAGTAAAGCCAATAATGGAATGAACATTATATCGCTAATGTTGGTGTCATCATCGTCACAATTTTTGTCTCCCTCTCGTTGTGATAATCCATTGCCATCGACGTCATCATCATCCTTGTCATTATCATGGCTGTTGTTATCATCACCGCCTTCGTCATCTTTGTCGTCAGCATTGTCATTATCGTCGTCGTCATTGTCTGTGTCATCTTCGTTGTCGAAGTCTTCATCGCTATCTTCACTGTCGTCGTCATCATCACCATTAACATCGCCATCGTCGTCATTATTATCATCGTCGTCGTCATTATTATAACCCCCAATGTCGTAGTGTCCTCATCAACTTAGTTAACATCTATCGTCGTCGTCATCAATATTATCATTGTCGTCTTCCCCTTGTCCTGTGGCGGTCAGTGTGGAGAGGGAGGCACGCCCTCCGAAGGGAAATTAGCGGAGTGTTGCCTCTCTGCATATCACCAGCCACCCATATATACATTTTCTGTGTTTGAAAAAATGGATGAATATCTAAATAATACATCATTGATTAGATGATCTGTTGATGGATTGCGTGAATAAGTGAGTTAATGAATGAGTGAGCGAATGAGTGAGTGATGGAGTTAATGTAACAGTGGGTGAATCGTTTCATTCGTTGATTCAGGCAGGGTCTGCATGCACGCTCACTTGAACCATTTTCCCCATGCCTCCTCTTCTACTCAGCGAGTCGCTCGCTCACAAGGAGGGCACACAACAGGGCGCAGATGCCTTCGTTCGTGCGAGATTCATGCAACCAAGCACACACACCACACGAACACGTGCGCGCACCTAAACATACACACACACACACGCGCGCGCGCGCGCGCGATCACAATCAAGGACAGAAAAAGAAGCCTATTGAAGTTCGCTGTGGGAATTAGCCTTTTTATCACCGCCGCTTGGATTGCTGCACATTGGCTGATGGAAAGGGAGAACCAGAGAGTGCCAGCCATAACATCAACTGTATTTTATGACAAGTCATATTGTTCTCTTTTTGTGTGTCTGTCTGTGTGTCTGCCTGTCTCTGTCCGTGAATGTGTGTGTCAAACACAAATGCGTAGAATTTAGTTTCACACCTGTGCATATGCACATACGTATAATATATGAACGTTCACACAGTTTCAATTTCTCAAGGAGACGTCACTGTGTTCGGGCAAATCCGTATACGCTACTTCACATCTTGTAGGCAAATATCTGACAGCAGCATAACCCATCGTGCTTGTCACGCCTTGGGTGCATGCATATATCTCTGTTTATGTATCTATCAGAGTGAATTCCCATGCACAATGTTTGCGAGAGGGCAATGGTTATGTTGACATGGGTTCTTTTTTCGGTGCGTCAAGTGAGTGCTGCACACGGGACCTCGGTTTATCGTCTCATCCAGATGACTGGACGATCGGTTTGATTTTCCAGTCAAACATGGGAGGGGGGGGGAGAGCGGGAATCGAACCCAGACCCTCACAGACACTGTACTGGTAGATAAACGTCTTAACTATTCTGCCACCTTTCTCACAAATAAACGTCTTAACCATTCTGCCACCTTTCTCACAAATAAACGTCTTAACCATTCTGCCACCTTTCTCACAAATAAACGTCTTACCTTTCTCACAAATAAACGTCTTAACCATTCTGCCACCTTTCTCACAAATAAACGTCTTAACCATTCTGCCACCTTTCTCACAAATAAACGTCTGAACTATTCTGCCACCTTTCTCACAAATAAACGTCTGAACTATTCTGCCACCTTTCTCACAAATAAACGTCTGAACTATTCTGCCACCTTTCTCACAAATAAACGTCTGAACTATTCTGCCACCTTTCTCACAAATAAACGTCTTAACCATTCTGCCACCTTTCTCACAAATAAACGTCTTAACCATTCTGCCACCTTTCTCACAAATAAACGTCTTAACTATTCTGCCACCTTTCCCCATTCGCACTTTCTCACAAATAAACGTCTGACTATTCTGCCACCTTTCTCACAATAAAGTCTGAACTATCTGCCACTTCTCAAAAACGTCTGAACTATTCTGCCACCTTTCTCACAAATAAACGTCTGAACTATTCTGCCACCTTTCTCACAAATAAACGTCTGACTATTGCCACTTCACAATAACGTCTGACTATTCTGCACCTTTCTCACAAATAAACGTCTTGAACTATTCTGCCACCTTTCTCACAAATAAACGTTAACATCTGCCTTCTCAATAAACGTTTAACTCTGCCACCTTTCTCACAAATAAACGTCTAACTATCTGCACTTCTCACAATAACGTTTAATATTCTGCCACCTTTTCACAAATAAACGTCTTAACCATTCTGCCCCTTTCACAATATCTTACCATTCTGCACCTTTACAAATAAACGTCTGAACTATTCTGCCACCCTCCTCCAGGAGCGTTCACACACGCACGAGCACATATATACATATCTATATCCATATCTATCTATCTATCTATCTATCTATCTATCTATATGCATGTGTGAGAGAGGAGGGAGTAGGAGTGGAAGAGCGGATGGGTTCAGAGTCACACACACACACACACACACACACACACACACACACACACACAGAGAGAGAGAGAGAGAGAGAGAGAGAGAGAGAGAGAGAGAGTGTGTGTAACATATTTGCTTTTTCTTATTTAATTAGTTATTTCGATCACGATTCTTTGTCAATAGCTTATCATTTGAGATAGTTGTTTTTTTTGACAGACTCGCGTAAGTCCTCAGACCCACCGCGACAACCACCACCTCCAGGATCACCTAAATTGATAATGGACAAATGAGCTGTACTCCTTTGATTATCTGCGAAGGCGATGATTATTTCTGAGTGTGTTGTGGCCTATTGTTTGTGCGCGTGTTGGATAATGTGCAATACATCGCAAAGAAAAGTTTCGTTTACCGTTATTTGTCACAGCTTAGATCTGCACCCAGTCAAAGGTATACTGATGAATACAGTGTGATTAATATAACAATAAAAATAATTTCAGAAACAAATAAAAATGAATAAATCTTCTGGAATGTACGTAAAAAAAGGGCAAACTCATACCCATCCAGTCTATTCGTCATTAAACACATGACTTTACGCGCGCGCGCGCGCGCGTGTGTGTGCAAGTGTGTGTATGCGTGTGTGCATCAGGTGAGAGAGAGAGAGAGAGAGAGAGAGACAGAGAGAGAGAGAGAGAGAGAGAGAGAGAGAGACAGACAGACAGACAGACAGACAGACTACCAACAGAGAGCTATCCAAATAAAAGGAATCATATCATCCGAATATTCCACACAAAGCCGTTAATGTAATAATTCTGCTCTCATCAGCAACGCACACACTCTCTCTATCTCTTTCCGTCTCTCTTCAAACACACACACACACGCCCGCGCGCTCACACACGCACGCACACATACATGTACACACGTGCGCGGACACATACATACACATGTATCCATATTTACTCACAGACAGGCAGACTCAAACACAGACACACACAGACCCACAGACACACAGACCCCCCTGCCCCCCCCCCCCCCCCCCCCACAACCCCCCGCCACCCACCACCCACACACACACGCACACGCACATGCACGCATACACATACACACACTTAGACCAACAGACTCGCACATGCACTCACACGCACACGCACATGCACGCACACACACACACACACACACACACACACACACACACACACACACACGCACGCACGCACGAACGCACACACACACGCACACACACAACAACCATCACCAGACATCACCACCCCTCATACCGCTACAACAAATTTCAGAAAGCTGGAGCTATGTTGTGATTGGTCAGTCCACCGATCCCGCGCCTGCGCACTGGCAGAGTGGCGTGTGGTGTCACGGCTGGTTCTGGCGGGGCCATCAGTGTGGCATCGATCTGCAGGATCCCGCGCTGCTGTGTGAAGTGGTCTGTGCGGGCTGTCCAAACAGGGTGGACACAGCAGGGCGGACACCCCGAGAGAGTGGGCTGTCTGCCACGCCTCTGCCGTGTCGTCAGGATGTTCCTTTGAAATCCCTTTCGTGTTCCCGTCCTTTGATGGGCCAGTTTTCTCATCCCCGAAAAGCATGTCGGGTGGGTATTGTATCGTGTTATGAGTGCCGATCGTGATTAGAGCTTGTTCAATGTGAACCTTGTTGGAGGTCGTTGGTCTTGAAAGAGAAGTGACTGAATGACGGTGGTCAATACTCCTGTCATTTTGTTGTTGTTGAAATTTAATATCCTGGTTTGTTTCGAGAGT
>NC_134884.1:12971550-12974050 GCF_041734735.1 Babylonia areolata
AAAAATGAAAATACCTCCACCTTTCGAAAAGAGCAAAAACTAAGAAAGCGTGGAAATATACCTGAACCACCCCCTTCTGAGTCCCCCCAACCCCCACCCCCCACTTTTTTTTTTTTTTTTTTTTTTAATCGCGAAATAATGAAACAAACAAACAACATTAACAACAACAGCAAACAGACGAAGGAACAATGGAAACCTCCCAGTCGTGACAGCCAAACAAGACAATGACACAACCACCCACCCAGTACCTTGCTGTTGATCCACTCTTTAGAACCCCAGGCACTCTGGTCGGGAACAGGGGGGCAGAGTGCGGGTTGATATGAATGTGTATCACTGTATCAGGCGGGCAGAGGGGCAGGGATTACAAACAACACTATCACCGGGGCTGGGGCTTGAGGCTTGAGGAGGAGGAGGTTGAGGGGGAGGTTGAGGGGGAGGAGAAGAAACCTGGTCATTGTTTGCCCCCCACCCCCTTCCCACACACCCCCACTCCCACCCTCTCCACTCTCCAGGGCAAGGGAGGGACTGGTTCTGTTCCGTTTATCTTCTTCCTTCTCTGTGGGCTGTGTCCATCTAGGTTTGCTGCCTTCCTGCCATCGGCACTGCTGGGATTTCGGGTGTCTTACGTCATGTACACACACACACACACACACACACACACACACACACACACACACACACACACACACACACATATATATATATATATATATATACATTAAGAGAGAGATTCAAGATTCAAGATTCAAAGAGAGAGAGGGGTCCACACTCACATGTTTTTGCTGAATACTTCGGCCGAATACCAATACATTTTGCCATCAATATCCGTATCTTTTTTTTCTTTTCTTTTTTTAACATGCGCTTTGGCGATGGCCAGATTGGCCCTTGCTACGTACTGATTCTGATCCTGATACAGCGCGAACTGTGCGAAGGTGCGCATGCAATGTGTGCGTGCCTGTGCAGTGAGAAAGAGGGCGCATGTGCATACGCGCATGTGTGAGTGTGTGTGCAAACGTTCATGTGTGCTTGCATGTGAACATTTCAAACCTTGCCGAAACGAACATTCAGCATTTCCTTTCAGCCACAGGAGTCTGACGCCAATCTGTTCAGGACTAGAGTAATGACCTACTTTTTCCCTTTATTTTTCGATCTTTTTTCTCCGGCAAACAACAGGCAAGCATCTTACACGACTGCATTCAAGTATCATGCAGGCGTCTGTCCTGATTAGCAGATATATGAAGCACAACATTCAGGGCACTTAGAGAGGCAAAGACCCCGAAAACACAAACCACTTCGCAAAACAAAACATCAGCCTGCGCTGAGAAACTAGCGAGTGAGTGATGTTGGGAAGGGGGAAAAGTCGACAGAAAGTTCATTCCTGGAATTTTCGGAGAGGTAAACAGAAACCAGAGTGTAATTTTCTTCAGTATTGTGTGGAATCGCACTGGAAACCCCTCGGCAGCTGCGGCATTCCTGGCATCTGTTTTCCATGAAGTCATCGTCAAGCACTGACAGTCCCTGTACTTTGAGCGGGGTCGCCAGAGACACTGGCTGCATTGCTTGGGGTTTCCAAAACAACAGAGGAAGAATTGTCCGGCTACGGAGTCACAAAGTGACGTGAATTAACTGTGGCTTTTGAATTTTCGTTACTGTCGCTGTGAATTATTTATTTATTTATTTCTGTGTAGGTCTTCTTACGCTATTACACACAACGTTGGAAGAGTATATATATATATATATATATATATATATATATAAATATATATATATATATATATATATATATATATATATGTGTGTGTGTGTGTGTGTGTGTGTGTGTGTGTGTGTATCAGAACAGACTCGTTTTCAAAGCGTTGTTAGCACTCTTATTATTTTGTTTTGTTGTGTGTTTTTTTTTTTTCGTGAAACACAGCACGTTTGTGACATGAAATATTCACCTACAAAAAGATCAGTTTAGTTTTGTAAGAGTGTGAATTAAGCATCGTGATTAGTCATTCATCAGTACACCCTGTGAAGGTGGACTGCAAAAAAAACAAAAAAAACCAAAATACAAAAACAAAACAAAAACAACAACAACAAACAAACAAACAAAAACAACAACAACAAAAACAACAACAACAAACAAACAAACAAACAAAAACAACAACAAAACAACAACAACAACAAACACCTTTTTTGTCCGGACAGAGCTGCAAATGTTGTCATTTCACGTCAGTAGCTGTGTGAGGTGTCTATGTCAGTGATCAGTGTGTACATAGCGTTGTGTTCTGAACGAAGGAGGAAACAGTAGAGAAGGGTTTGTTGATGAATGCAAACAATATATACAAAGCACATTTGATTTGCTCAGAAAGCTTTTCTTCAAATAAACTAGTTATTGTTTGTGAAGAGTCGGTGACCAGTGATACTTGTAGACAACCTGAACGAATATATATAAAGCAAAACGGTTTGGCGTTTGGGATGTGGATAATCTGGTTGGTTTGTTTACTTCTTTTGCATT
>NC_134884.1:12984050-12989050 GCF_041734735.1 Babylonia areolata
AGGGGAGGGGGTGAGGGGTGGAGGTGTGTGCAGTGTGAGGGGAGGGGGTGAGGGGTGGAGGTGTGTGCAGTGTGAGGGGAGGGGGTGAGGGGTGGAGGTGTGTGCAGTGTGAGGGGAGGGGGTGAGGGGTGGAGGTGTGTGCAGTGTGAGGGGAGGGGGTGAGGGGTGGAGGTGTGTACAGTGTGAGGGGAGGGGGTGAGGGGTGGAGGTGTGTGCAGTGTGAGGGGAGGGGGTGAGGGGTGGAGGTGTGTGCAGTGTGAGGGGAGGGGGTGAGGGGTGGAGGTGTGTGCAGTGTGAGGGGAGGGGGTGAGGGGTGGAGGTGTGTGCAGTGTGAGGGGAGGGGGTGAGGGGTGGAGGTGTGTGCAGTGTGAAGGGAGGGGGTGAGGGGTGGAGGTGTGTGCAGTGTGAGGGGAGGGGGTGAGGGGTGGAGGTGTGTGCAGTGTGGGTGGAGGGAGTGAGGGGTGGAGGTGTGTGCAGTGTGAGGGGAGGGGGTGAGGGGTGGAGGTGTGTGCAGTGTGGGTGGAGGGAGTGAGGGGTGGAGGTGTGTGCAGTGTGAGGGGAGGGGGTGAGGGGTGGAGGTGTGTGCAGTGTGAGGGGAGGGGGTGAGGGGTGGAGGTGTGTGCAGTGTGAGGGGAGGGGGTGAGGGGTGGAGGTGTGTGCAGTGTGAAGGGAGGGGGTGAGGGGTGGAGGTGTGTGCAGTGTGAGGGGAGGGGGTGAGGGGTGGAGGTGTGTGCAGTGTGGGTGGAGGGAGTGAGGGGTGGAGGTGTGTGCAGTGTGAGGGGAGGGGGGAGGTGTGTGCAGTGTGAGGGGAGGGGGTGAGGGGTGGAGGTGTGTGCAGTGTGGGTGGAGGGAGTGAGGGGTGGAGGTGTGTGCAGTGTGAGGGGAGGGGGGAGGTGTGTGCAGTGTGAGGGGAGGGGGTGAGGGGTGGAGGTGTGTGCAGTGTGGGTGGAGGGAGTGAGGGGTGGAGGTGTGTGCAGTGTGAGGGGAGGGGGGAGGTGTGTGCAGTGTGAGGGGAGGGGGTGAGGGGTGGAGGTGTGTGCAGTGTGGGTGGAGGGAGTGAGGGGTGGAGGTGTGTGCAGTGTGAGGGGAGGGGTGGAGGTGTGTGCAGTGTGGGTGGAGGGAGTGAGGGGTGGAGGTGTGTGCAGTGTGAGGGGAGGGGGGAGGTGTGTGCAGTGTGAGGGGAGGGGGTGAGGGGTGGAGGTGTGTGCAGTGTGGGTGGAGGGAGTGAGGGGTGGAGGTGTGTGCAGTGTGAGGGGAGGGGGGAGGTGTGTGCAGTGTGAGGGGAGGGGGGAGGTGTGTGCAGTGTGAGGGGAGGGGGTGAGGGGTGGAGGTGTGTGCAGTGTGGGTGGAGGGAGTGAGGGGTGGAGGTGTGTGCAGTGTGAGGGGAGGGGGGAGGTGTGTGCAGTGTGAGGGGAGGGGGGAGGTGTGTGCAGTGTGAGGGGAGGGGGTGAGGGGTGGAGGTGTGTGCAGTGTGGGTGGAGGGAGTGAGGGGTTGAGGTGTGTGCAGTGTGAGGGGAGGGGGGAGGTGTGTGCAGTGTGAGGGGAGGGGGTGAGGGGTGGAGGTGTGTGCAGTGTGAGGGGAGGGGGGAGGTGTGTGCAGTGTGAGGGGAGGGGGGAGGTGTGTGCAGTGTGAGGGGAGGGGGTGAGGGGTGGAGGTGTGTGCAGTGTGAGGAGAGGGGGGAGGTGTGTGCAGTGTGAGGGGAGGGGGGAGGTGTGTGCAGTGTGAGGGGAGGGGGGAGGTGTGTGCAGTGTGAGGGGAGGGGGGAGGTGTGTGCTGTGTGAGGGGAGGGGGGAGGTGTGTGCAGTGTGAGGGGAGGGGGGAGGTGTGTGCAGTGTGAGGGGAGGGGGGAGGTGTGTGCAGTGTGAGGGGAGGGGGGAGGTGTGTGCTGTGTGAGGGGAGGGGGGGAGGTGTGTGCAGTGTGAGGGGAGGGGGTGAGGGGTGGAGGTGTGTGCAGTGTGAGGGGAGGGGGTGAGGGGTGGAGGTGTGTGCAGTGTGAAGGGAGGGGGGAGGTGTGTGCAGTGTGAGGGGAGGGGGTGAGGAGTGGAGGTGTGTGCAGTGTGAGGGGAGGGGGTGAGGGGTGGGTGGAGGTATGTGCAGTGTGAGGGGAGGGGGGTGAGGGGTGGGTGGAGGTATGTGCAGTGTGAGGGGAGGGGGTGAGGGGTGGAGGTGTGTGCAGTGTGAGGGGAGGGGGTGAGGAGTGGAGGTGTGTGCAGTGTGAGGGGAGGGGGTGAGGGGTGGAGGTGTGTGCAGTGTGAGGGGAGGGGGTGAGGGGTGGAGGTGTGTGCAGTGTGAGGGGAGGGGGTGAGGGGTGGGTGGAGGTATGTGCAGTGTGAGGGGAGGGGGTGAGGAGTGGAGGTGTGTGCAGTGTGAGGGGAGGGGGTGAGGGGTGGGTGGAGGTATGTGCAGTGTGAGGGGAGGGGGTGAGGGGTGGGTGGAGGTATGTGCAGTGTGAGGGGAGGGGGTGAGGGGTGGAGGTGTGTGCAGTGTGAGGGGAGGGGGTGAGGAGTGGAGGTGTGTGCAGTGTGAGGGGAGGGGGTGAGGGGTGGAGGTGTGTGCAGTGTGAGGGGAGGGGGTGAGGGGTGGAGGTGTGTGTAGTGTGAGGGGAGGGGGTGAGGGGTGGAGGTGTGTGCAGTGTGAGGGGAGGGGGTGAGGGGTGGAGGTGTGTGCAGTGTGAGGGGAGGGGGTGAGGGGTGGGTGGAGGTGTGTGCTGTGTGAGGGGAGGGGGTGAGGGGTGGAGGTGTGTGCAGTGTGAGGGGAGGGGGTGAGGGGTGGAGGTGTGTGCAGTGTGAGGGGAGGGGGTGAGGGGTGGAGGTGTGTGCAGTGTGAGGGGAGGGGGTGAGGGGTGGGTGGAGGTGTGTGCAGTGTGAGGGGAGGGGGTGAGGGGTGGGTGGAGGTGTGTGCAGTGTGAGGGGAGGGGGTGAGGGGTGGAGGTGTGTGCAGTGTGAGGGGAGGGGGTGAGGGGTGGGTGGAGGTGTGTGCAGTGTTAGGGGAGGGGGGTGAGGGTGGGTGGAGGTGTGTGCAGTGTGAGGGGAGGGGGTGAGAGGTGGGTGGAGGTGTGTGCAGTGTGAGGGGAGGGGGTGAGGGGTGGGTGGAGGTGTGTGCAGTGTGAGGGGAGGGGGTGAGGGGTGGAGGTGTGTGCAGTGTGAGGGGAGGGGGTGAGGGGTGGAGGTGTGTGCAGTGTGAGGGGAGGGGGTGAGGGGTGGGTGGAGGTGTGTGCAGTGTGAGGGGAGGGGGTGAGGGGTGGGTGGAGGTGTGTGCAGTGTGAGGGGAGGGGGTGAGGGGTGGGTGGAGGTGTGTGCAGTGTGAGGGGAGGGGGTGAGGGGTGGAGGTGTGTGCAGTGTGAGGGGAGGGGGTGAGGGGTGGAGGTGTGTGCAGTGTGAGGGGAGGGGGTGAGGGGTGGAGGTGTGTGCAGTGTGAGGGGAGGGGGTGAGGGGTGGGTGGAGGTGTGTGCTGTGTGAGGGGAGGGGGTGAGGGGTGGAGGTGTGTGCTGTGTGAGGGGAGGGGGTGAGGGGTGGGTGGAGGTGTGTGCAGTGTGAGGGGAGGGGGTGAGGGGTGGGTGGAGGTGTGTGCAGTGTGATGGGAGGGGGTGAGGGGTGGAGGTGTGTGCAGTGTGAGGGGAGGGGGTGAGGGGTGGAGGTGTGTGCAGTGTGAGGGGAGGGGGTGAGGGGTGGAGGTGTGTGCAGTGTGAGGGGAGGGGGTGAGGGGTGGGTGGAAGTGTGTGCAGTGTGAGGGGAGGGGGTGAGGGGTGGAGGTGTGTGCAGTGTGAGGGGAGGGGGTGAGGGGTGGAGGTGTGTGCAGTGTGAGGGGAGGGGGTGAGGGGTGGGTGGAGGTGTGTGCAGTGTGAGGGGAGGGGGTGAGGGGTGGGTGGAGGCTTCGGAATGGCGGAGAGTTGAAGTGTTCAGATGTAGGTGATTATAGGTGCAAGATTGATGACCGTTTATATTTGGAAATTTCATTCAGAGGTGAGGAATTCCTTTGGGCAAGAAACGTCTCTGTGAGCGCTCTGTGGCTGTGTCTGTGCCTTCACTCAGCCTGGCTGATGTTTATGCTCCAACAGGAAATCCAGTATTTTTTTGTTTATCAATACTCGTCAGTCACGCTAATTGTGTTTATTAAAAATAGGCTGAGGAAAAACATAGATTCCTTTACACACCTGCGTAACACCCCCACCCCCACACCCCCCAACCCCCGCCTTTCTTTCACACCCTCCTCTCGTTTCTCATGTTGTCACCACTCTTCTTTCCCCACCTCAGCTACCTTTCTGCCAACTTGTACTCCGGTCACGTGGTGCTACGTCATTTCCTTGTCAGGCCTCCTCTCTTTCCCTTCCCTTGTCTGGCGTGTCGTCAGTTCACTTTCAGGAGCTCAAGGAGGCGTCACTGCGTTCGGACATATCCATATACGCTACACCACATCTGCCAAGCAGATGCCTGACCAGCAGCGTAACCCAACGCGCTTAGTCAGGCCTTGAGGAAAAAAAAAGAAGAAAAAAAAAGGTGAATAAATAATAGATAAGCTTACACAAATAAATGAATACATAAATAATAACTATAATGTAAAAAAAGAAAAAGAAAAAAAGTAATAATAATAATAATAATAATAATAATAAATTAATAACAATAATAAATAAATAAATAAATAAGATAACAATTATGATAAATAAGCAAATAGATGTAAAACATGAAGATACACATTTACATATACACCCACACATGCATAACAGATATGCACCGAACATGCAGTTTCACAGATATGAAAGCACAGTTAAATACATATAAACGTACATGAGCTCCAACACACACACACACACACACACCACACACATTACCCTGCACCTCCTCTACCCCCCTCCTCCACACACTCATTTCTAGTCTACGTATCGCAGCTTTCACGGCACACACATACACACACTCACACACACACACACACACACACACACACACAGACGAACACTTACTTGTACAAGCACACACACATAATTATGCCCATATCTCCACAC
>NC_134884.1:12996550-13004050 GCF_041734735.1 Babylonia areolata
TGTGTGTGTGTGTGTGTGTGTGTGTGCTTGCATGTGAGTGTGTGTGCACGTACGCTCGCGTACGTGTGTGCATGTATGTGTGCATGAATGCGCAAATATGAATGTGTATTGAAGAGAGAAAGAGATAGAAGCCAGTTCAAAACTGACAACCAGTCCCTGCAAACATAACTCAGCGGAACTGAAAAAAAAACCCCAGCGAGAAACAATAGCAACAACAACAACAGTAACAACAACAAGAACAAGAACAACAACAGCGAAAAAAACCCAGACGTTGCTCGTGATGAGTGTCAGCTGTGGGAAGGAAGAATGGCTCAGAGCTTCACCCACATCTTCTTCACGACTCCCAGACCTCTCTTTCTCTTGCCTGCACATCACTGCCTTTGTCGTGATGCCGTCACAACCGTTCCCCTGCCGCCCGATTTAGCAGCTATAAAACATTGAATGCCCTCACTATCTGGGGCATTGTTACCGTGTCTGGAACTCTTCGTTTCGTTTTAAATGGGAGCTGTCCGTTCGTTTGGGTTTAAGTTTATTTGGTTTGTTTCTTTCTTTGCATAGACATGCGTGTGTTGTTTATTTGTTAATAGGTTTTCTTCTTGCATGTATGTGGGATGTTTGCATCCAACTGGAACAAATTGTTAATTGTTCAGTGACGCGTTGTTTGTGTTGACCACGTGACACGACAGGGGTGGGGTGGGGGTTGGGGTGGGGGTGTCTGGAAGGAGAGTGTGGAGTGTGGTGACAGAGGAGGAAAGGGGAAGATGATATTCGTGTACATACTGAATATTTCATCCATTTACAGCTGTCAAACTGTCAGGGGGGGTTAGTTTCGCTTGGCTGACAGCTAATGTGTGTGAACTCTTTTCTCTATGTCTCTTTTTCTTACTACCTTCCCTCCCAGCGTGTGTGTGTGTGTGTGTGTGTGTGTGTGTGTGTGTGTTCTGTTTAGTTCGCTACGAAACCGGTTGTTAGTTCTCTCTTGAAATAAAATAATCACAGAAGAAACACTGAGACGCTTGTTGTTGTTGTTGTTGTTGTTGTTCTTTTTGTTTTTAAGTCATGGTAACTTTGTTATAAAAATGTGTTGTCAACGTCATACCTTTCTGTCTGTAGGCCTAAAGTCTTTTTGTCTGTCTTGTCTTTCTCTTTCAACCATGTGGAGTGAAAAATGGAAACTGGAGTCACCACGTGATCAGCAAACAGTGGCAAAAAGACTTTCATTTGAAATGATAATGGGCCGTACAATGGTTGACTGCTGGGAAGTTTCCGTTGATTTGACAGTGGTGTCAGCAACAGGGCTGCCATGATCACGTCTCTTCATGGTATCCCAGCAACATCCAGGTCCATTCAGTTCAGACACTGCCCAAAGAAATTTGAGTGAGAGTGTGGTTCCAATGTTTCCATGTTTGAACTCTCAGCTATCTGCAATACAGGCAGGAACCAATCTGGGCTTTAGAAAATAGAAACAAAAGGAACATAACTGCACAGCAGGCCCGATAGTGTTGGCTTCAGTTGGGATCGAACCGTTTACCTTCCAGTCCTGAACATGAACCGCTGAGCTGACGTTCACTGTCTTTCCCAGGGTTATAGCCACCAGGAAAAAAACGTCTCTATGGAATGAGTGTCTTTCACCCATGCATGCATGCTTGTATCAGGGAGTGTGTGTATTTTAGAACCCGTGTCTGCCAGAGAAAGCAATGAGGGCGGGAAGGCGAACTGGGTTCGGTCGGTTTTAGTTTGGGGCGATTTGGTCTAGAGATTAAAAATTCCGTTTCTGGTTCTTTCCTTCTGTCTGTTTGTCTGTTTGTTTGTCACTGTCTACATCTGTTTGTCTGTTTGTTTCTTTGTCACTGTCTACATCTGTTTGTTTGTTTGTTTCTTTGTCACTGTCTACATCTGTTTGTTTGTTTGTCTGTTTCTTTGTCACTGTGTACATCTGTTTGTTTGTTTGTCTGTTTCTTTGTCACTGTCTACATCTGTTTGTTTGTTTGTCTGTTTCTTTGTCACTGTCTACATCTGTTTGTTTGTTTGTTTCTTTGTCACTGTCTACATCTGTTTGTTTGTTTGTCTGTTTCTTTGTCACTCTACATCTGTTTGTTTGTTTGTTTGTTTCTTTGTCACTGTCTACATCTGTTTGTTTGCTTGTCTGTTTCTTTGTCACTGTCTACATCTGTTTGTTTGCTTGTCTGTTTCTTTGTCACTGTCTACATCTGTTTGTTTGTTTGTCTGTTTCTTTGTCACTGTCTACATCTGTTTGTTTGTTTGTTTCTTTGTCACTGTCTACATCTGTTTGTTTGTTTGTCTGTTTCTTTGTCACTGTCTACATCTGTTTGTTTGTTTGTCTGTTTCTTTGTCACTCTACATCTGTTTGTTTGTTTGTTTGTTTCTTTGTCACTGTCTACATCTGTTTGTTTGCTTGTCTGTTTCTTTGTCACTGTCTACATCTGTTTGTTTGTTTGTTTGTTTCTTTGTCACTGTCTACATCTGTTTGTTTGTTTGTTTGTTTCTTTGTCACTGTCTACATCTGTTTGTCTGTTTCTTTGTCACTGTCTACATCTGTTTGTTTGTTTGTTTGTTTCTTTGTCACTGTCTACATCTGTTTGTTTGTTTGTCTGTTTCTTTGTCACTGTCTACATCTGTTTGTCTGTTTGTTTCTTTGTCACTGTCTACATCTGTTTGTCTGTCTGTTTCTTTGTCACTGTCTACATCTGTTTGTTTGTTTGTCTGTTTCTTTGTCACTCTACATCTGTTTGTTTGTTTGTCTGTTTCTTTGTCACTGTCTACATCTGTTTGTTTGTTTGTCTGTTTCTTTGTCACTGTCTACATCTGTTTGTTTGTTTGTCTGTTTCTTTGTCACTGTCTACATCTGTTTGTTTGTTTGTTTCTTTGTCATCACTGACATCTCCAGCAATACGTGACAAATGGGAGAGGGTAGATGAGCGTGATGTTTTGCTGACAAGTGTGTATGTGCGTTAAGAGAGAAACGAAACAGAGTAAGAAGACTGAGACCCCCCACCCCTACTACCTCCACACACACACACACACACACACACACACACACACACACACTGATGGACACATACACACACACACACACACACACACACACACACACACACACACACACACACACACACACACACACACACACACACATCTGTGTACATCTGTTTGTTTGTTTGTTTGTTTCTTTGTCACTGTGTACATCTGTTTGTTTGTCTGTTTCTTTGTCACTGTGTACACCTGTTTTTTTGTCTGTTTCTTTGTCACTGTGTACATCTGTTTCTTTGTTTCTTTGTCACTGTCTACATCTGTTTGTTTGTTTGTCTGTTTCTTTGTCACTGTCTACGTCTATTTGTTTCTCTCTCTCTCTCTCTCTCTCTCTCTCTCTCTCTCGCTCGCTCGCTCGCTCGCTGTTTTTCGGTATGTGTCCTACTGTCCCCTGTTTTCGTCTCTTTCTGTCGCTGGGTTGCTCCGGATTACAGCTGATATCAACCAGACGGTTTGTCCCCTGTATTCTGTCGCTGGGTTGCTCCGGATTACAGCTGATATCAACCAGACGGTTTGTCCCCTGTATTCTGTCGCTGGGTTGTTCAGGATTACAGCTGATATCAACCAGACGGTTTGTCCCCTGTATTCTGTCGCTGGGTTGTTCAGGATTACAGATGATATCAACCAGACGGTTTGTCCCTTGTATTCTGTCGCTGGGTTGCTCAGGATTACAGCTGATATCAACCAGACGGTTTGTCCCCTGTATTCTGTCGCTGGGTTGCTCCGGATTACAGCTGATATCAACCAGACGGTTTGTCCCCTGTATTCTGGACCTAAGACTTTTCATAAATGGGGACCCCTGATAACACGAATGTTTCTTTGTCACAACTGAAGATTGTCGTCTGAGTTCAAATTAACTCTCGTTTGAGTTGAAGTTAACAATGTTTGAGTTAGACCACATGAACCTGATTACATGATATTGTGTATGCACGAGACATGGGAGGACGTTGGGGGAGGGAGAAACACAGACGTGGGTAGACAGCAGACATGGGGGAGTTGTGGGGGTGAATATACGTCTTAGTGGGTGTGTGGGTGTCGGAAGAGGAAGGGAAGTGGAGATAGGATGTGCCAACGGAACAGGGGGAAAGGCTGACAAGGCAGAGAGATACCACCACGTGTGTGTGGGTGGTGATGGGGCAGGGGGGGAGGGGGGTGAAGGGGGTGGAGGGGGGGAGGTGAAATGACAGACGGGAGGATAGGGAGGGCAGCACGTGGTGAAATGACAGTTGTTTTTTTCTCCTGCTGATTACATTACATAAACATACTTAGCGACTAACAAGCGTTGAAGCGATAACAGTCAGCTTCCCAGCCTCGCACAAATACCAGTCAGCAGAAAGGGAAGTACAGAAAACTCAGCAACGAACCTCCCCGTGGGAAAGACCCAACTCTTCCGCGTGTCAAGTTACAGTAACTCGGTAATCTGATGGCTCATTGACAGCGCTGTGACTTGGGGGGCCATTTCCTCCACCCCATCCCCCCACCCCCCACCATCACCCTAACCAAGCTTCTACAGGATTTTAGGACAACAGAAACCTGAGCGGCTTGGAATCACCTCTCTGAACTCTTGTGGAGCCGACTTTAGCCATCAACTCCAGGAAGGAAAGAAACGAGTTCTGCCTGGAGGCCTGGGATGCTTGTGACGAAGACGAGAGAGAAAGGATTTATTGTGTCGATCCTGTGCCGCGAGCACCGTACACCATGACAGACCATGCTGATGGTGTTGAACGACACTTCCGTGCACTGAAAGGGGATTCTCTGGGAGGAAGCCATGTCAGGTTGGGGTGGATACAAGTCCGGCATATTCTGATTCAGATCGTGATGAGAAAGGAAGAGAACCTGAGGGGTCGGGAGTCAGGAGCGAGGGGGGGGGGGGGGGGGCAGCATCGAGCTCAGCAGTACTAGCACTGAGCTCAGTACGGCAGGGAGAAAAACGAAGACCACGGAGAGCGTGCGTGCATGTTTATAATATAAGTCTGGTGAGGAGGCGGGAAGGGCTGGAAGGGGAGAAAAAAACTCCAACTTTTTCCTACAGAAAGGAGGTCAGGCGTTAAAGTATGTCCCAGTACAGAAATGATATTTCATTCCCCGCAAGGGTCGTAAGATCCCGACATCGAACAACGTGACATTGAGGTCTTTTCCAGCAAGTAGTTCAGTTCAGTTCAACGTCTGTACAGGGGACTGAAGGATCATGTAGGAGAACCCCAAGGTAAAACCACCGGGCCACGTGATGCTGGTCACTGATCCGTGTCGCTGACCGCAACAGACAGTTGTTGGGTGTGTTTCTTACCTGATGTTCTGACAATATCTGGCATTGTCTTCTTTCTTACCTGACGTTCTGACAATATCTGGCATAGTCTTCTTTCTTACCTGATGTTCTGACAATGTCTGGTATAGTCTTCTTTCTTACCTGATGTTCTGACAATGTCTGGCATAATCTTCTTTCTTACCTGATGTTCTGACAATGTCTGGTATAGTCTTCTTTCTTACCTGATGTTCTGACAATGTCTGGCATTGTCTTCTTTCTTACCTGACGTTCTGACAATATCTGGCATAGTCTTCTTTCTTACCTGACGTTCTGACAATATCTGGCATAATCTTCTTTCTTACCTGACGTTCTGACAATATCTGGCATAGTCTTCTTTCTTACCTGACGTTCTGACAATATCTGGTATAGTCTTCTTTCTTACCTGATGTTCTGACAATGTCTGGCATAGTCTTCTTTCTTACCTGATGCTCTGACAATGTCTGGCATAGTCTTCTTTCTTACCTGATGTTCTGACAATGTCTGGCATAGTCTTCTCTCTTACCTGATGTTCTGACAATGTCTGGCATAGTCTTCTTTCTTACCTGATGTTCTGACAATGTCTGGCATAGTCTCTCTTACCTGATGTTCTGACAATGTCTGGCATAGTCTTTTCAGCCCTTCACCAAGTGTCGGGACAACAAGTTGGAAAGACTGTTCCTGTCCGCGTCCAAGAGGGCCGTGTTCAGGGAGTGCTCTTTACCTTCACGGCATTCTTGCCGTCAGCTGGCAGCCCGGCAGGGGAGTGCAGCAGTCTGTGAGGTGTGCCCAGGGGAGATAAGTCACATGCTGCTGCCCTGCTGACCTCCCCTGTATGGAGTTTAATTTCCCGTCTCTTCTCTCCCCTGCCTTTCAACATGGTGTCTGTCATAGGGCGTCAGTCCCGATGATGATGAATATGATGATGAGGATGTGATGATGGTGATGATGATAATGATATTCATGATGATGATGATGATAATGAGAATGGGGAGTTGGAGGAAGAGGATCAGGTTGGAAGAGGGAGAAATAGATGGCGAGATAGCAGATGGATAGACAGATTGATTGACAGATAGATAGAGAGAGAGGGTGGGGAGAGACAGAGAGAGAGAGAGGGAGAGGGACAGACAGACACCCAGGCTGACACAGACAGAGAGACACATACAGAGAGACAGACAGACAAGCAGACCGACACAAACTAATGCCACTTGGCAAACAGTGCGTGTTACTTACACTTCGTGAGGAAGTGAGAGCGAGCGGAACCAGCATCGCAAACAAACACAACGAGAGGAAGTGATGTGCGTACGCGTAGACACGCACGTACGTAGAGACGCGCACGCGCGCGCAAATACACACACATACATACAAACGCGCACATACATACACATGCTCACACGCACACACACATACACACACACGCGCACGCACTGGCACGCACACAAACACACACACACACACAGACCGAAGACTGCACACAAACAAGACACGGCGACACACACACACACTGTGTACACAGACAGAGAAGAAAGCAAGGGAGGAGCCACCCCCCCCCCCCTTCTCCCCCTCCCCCCTCCCCCCCCTCCCCACACACACACACACACTCCCCCTACAGGAGATTCCAGAGATGCTGAAAGACGAGGAGACAGCGGCAGGCACCTGACAGAAGGACCACCCCTCCCCCGTCCCTCCTTACCCCGTCCCCCCCCCCTCCCCCCCATACAGGTGTGCCCACATAGCCGTGCTCTGCCTGATGTCAGCACAGCACCAGATTCCACAGCGACGTCTGCTGGGAGAGGGGTGGGGGTGGGCTGGGGGTTGGGGGCGGTGTGAGGGGTGTGGAGGGTGGGGATGGAATGGGGCTGAGACTGGGGAGGTAGTGGTTGGTGTGTGTTGCGTCAACGTGTGCTGTGTGTGTGTGTGTGTGCGTGTGCGCGCGCGTGTGTGTGTGTGAGAGAGAGAGAGAGAGAGGGAGAGAGAGAGAGAGAGAGAGTGTGTGTGTGTGTGTGTGTGTGTGTGTGTGTGTGTTGATGTGTGTGTGTGTGTGTGTGTGTGTGTGTGTGTGTGTGTGTGTGTGTGTTGATGTGTGTGTGCGGGCGTGGGATGTTTGCTCATGGTTGTGTTTTTTGTTTAGTTTTTCATCTTCCTTCCTTTCGTTCTGTCTGTTTTTC
>NC_134884.1:13009050-13021550 GCF_041734735.1 Babylonia areolata
CCCAACTACCCCAGAACCGGAAAGTTCTACCCACTCTTGTGCAAACCCAGCAGAAGTTTACAGACTCTGATGTGAAGATCTTCACGAGGAAATGTCGTTGTGTGTGTGTGTGTGTGTGTGTGTGTGTGTGTGTGCGGGTGGGGGGGGAGTGTAGGGGGGGGGGTTATGTCTGGCATGCAAAATAAAGTTCCTTCACTCCAGTGAAACTAATGATCTCATTAATTTCTGATAAAAAACTGACTGGAGGATGACAGAATACTGCTATTCTATACAGTGACTGTCACTGCCCTTCACACCCTCTTTCCTCGTGTGGATGCTTCTTCTCCTTCTTCTTCTTCTTCCTTATCTTCCTCCTCCTCCTCTTCCTCCTCCTTCTTCTTCTTCCTTATCCTCCTCTTCCTCCTCCTTCTTCTTCTTCCTTATCCTCCTCTTCCTCTTCCTTCTTCTTCCTTATCCTCCTCCTCCCCCTTCTTCTTCCTCCTTATCCTCCTCCTCCTCCTTCTTCTTCTTCCTTATACTCCTCTTCCTCCTCCTCCTTCTTCTTCCTCCTTATCCTCCTCCTCCCCCTTCTTCTTCCTCCTTATCCTCCTCCTCCTCCTTCTTCTTCCTTATACTCCTCTTCCTCCTCCTCCTTCTTCTTCCTCCTTATCCTCCTCCTCCCCCTTCTTCTTCCTCCTTATCCTCCTCCTCCTCCTTCTTCTTCCTTATACTCCTCTTCCTCCTCCTCCTTCTTCTTCCTCCTTATCCTCCTCCTCCCCCTTCTTCTTCCTCCTTATCCTCCTCCTCCTCCCCCTTCTTCTTCCTCCTTATCCTCCTCCTCCTCCTTCTTCTTCCTCCTTATCCTCCTCCTCCCCCTTCTTCTTCCTCCTTATCCTCCTCCTCCTCCTTCTTCTTCTTCCTTATACTCCTCTTCCTCCTCCTCCTTCTTCTTCCTCCTTGTCCTCCTCCTCCCCCTTCTTCTTCCTCCTTATCCCCCTCCTCCCCTTCTTCTTCCTCCTTATCCTCCTCCTCCTCCCCATTCTTCTTCTTCTTCTACCTTATCCTCCTCCTCCTCCTCCCCCTTCTTCCTCCTTATCCTCCTCCTCCCCCTCCTTCCCCTTCTTCTTCTTCCTTATCCTCCTCCTCCTCCTCTCCCTTCTTCTTCTTTTCGAACCCCCCCCCTCCTCCTCCTCCTCTTCTTCCTCTTCCTTATCCTCCTCCCCATTTTCTTCTCATCGAACTCCTCCTTCTCCACCTCATCAACCTCTTCCTCAACTTTCATAAAGCTTCTTCACAGATGGTGTTTGCATGCCTTTCTCCAAAAACTTCAGGTTTTTTTTGTTTTTTTGTTTTTTGTTTCTTGGTTTTTTTTGATGAGGTGATGAGGCATGATCTTCCTTATAGCAGTTACTGGGTAATGAGGTAAGCTCAGCCTTTTTTTAATTCACCTTTAAGCCTTTCTGCAAACTTTGATGAGCACTTTATGATGGGACCCCCTTCCCCCACCCCACCCCGATCACCTCATCCTCACTCCCACTCTTTTCCACTCCCTCATTCCATGGCAGACTGTAGCTCAACATCATCCTTTGGGTTGCTGGATTATTCTCTTATTACCTTGTTCGTTTGATCTTCCTTCTAATTATCATATTTGTCGTTGAGGTATTGGGTACACGTGCACGAGCGCGAGCGTTGTGTGTGTGTGTGTGCGTGTGTGTGTGCGCGCGCGCGTGTGTATGTGTGTGTGTGTGTGTGTGTGCGCGCGCGTGCGTGCGCGCGTGTGTGTGTGTGTGTGTGTGTGTGTGTGTGTGTGTGTGTGTGTGTGTGTGTGTGTGTGTGTGAGTGTATGAGCGTGCGTTGTGTGAATGATAAGGAATATGTGTGCGTGCACGCGCGCGCGCGCGCGTGTGTGTGTGTGCATTGTAAACATTGGCAGTGCTTTGTGTGAATATCTAAGTATTTTGTGTTTGGATCAACCGATGTTTAACATTAATAATGGACTGCAAATATATGAATGGTACAGTAAAATGTATGAATACAGATGAATTTCCAAACAGCATGGGTGATGATCGGAATGTGTGTTTTGTCGAAAAACAAAAGTTCCAAGAGGAATGTGAATGTCGGGTAGAAAAAAAAATTCCTGTGAAGGACGCGCGGCTTCTTTGAGAATCACTTGTTGGCTTTCAAAACGTTATGCTTGTCTGGAAGAATTCCGCCTGTTTATTGGCAAAATATGAAGGTTTCCTGCCAAAATCTGAACGCATTTTGTGAACATGTGTTTGCTGTGAAAATCCACACATGTCGGATAAGACGAGAACGTTTCTCGGCGTTTTACGTTTTCCGTCATGTGGTGTTTTGGGGGAAATAGTGCAGAGGTGGGGACACGGGATTAGAATCTGAATTCCTGGAAAAGGTTGGTTGTTTTGGTGTATCTATAGTATTACGTAGTGCTGTATTGGAATAACTTGAGCATTACTGTTTTACATCGAGTGCTATATGCAAAAGATAAACATGAAAGAGAGAGAGGGGGAGGGAGAGAGAGTGAGTGATTGAGAGAGAGAGAGAGAGAGAGAGAGAGAGAGAGAGAGAGAATGTGTGTGTGTGTGTGTGTGTGTGTGTGTGTGTGTGTGTGTGTGTGTGTGTGTGCTTGCGCGCGCGTGTGTGTGTGCGCGCGTGTGAACGTATGCAGCAGCGGTTTTACGCTGGGATACATGAAAACAGATAGCAGCCTAATAAGTAAACAACTGAGGGTTGATGACTATGGAGAATAACAATATTTGTGATGAGTAAAGTGTTGATAAGTCCTTTCGAAAGAAGCAGTTGTTACTAATATTGCTGAAATGATGGGTTCTGAATTCGATTCTTAATACAAGTTGTTGTGCCTGGTTGAAGGACGGAAAGCAGAGCTGTAGCAGAAGTGTCAGGAAGCCACGTGGCTCAAAGACTACCCGTGGAGGACCATATCATCCAGGGAGAATAAAACCCACTTCACTGATTGTGTCTCCCGCTTTTTTATTACCATTTTATAATCATTGTTGTCATTTCATTTTTGCTGCCCCATCATCTGCACCCTTTCAGTGGTATTGCCCCCTTCACCGCTCAGACCATTTCCCATACACACCCAGGTTGGTCAGCGCCGGCAGTCCATAGAACACCATCGATGCTGCGTCGCCAGGGGGGCACACAAGTTAGGAGACGCCGCACTGCCGCCTGGTCACTGTGGTCTTTGTCTCTTTGTTCGAGACTTCAGTTGTGCCTTGGGTGCAATGCATTCTGGCTTTAGGTGTACCTTGGGTGCAGTGCGTTCTGGCTTTAGGTGTACCTTGGGTGCAATGCGTTCTGGCTTTAGGTGTGCCTTGGGTGCAGTGCATCCTGGCTTTAGGTGTACCTTGGGTGGAATGCATCCTGGCTTTAGGTGTGCCTTGGGTGCAGTGCATCCTGGCTTTAGGTGTGCCTTGGGTGCAGTGCATCCTGGCTTTAGGTGTACCTTGGGTGCAATGCATCCTGGCTTTAGGTGTGCCTTGGGTGCAGTGCGTTCTGGCTTTAGGTGTGCCTTGGGTGCAGTGCGTTCTGGCTTTAGGTGTACCTTGGGTGCAGTGCGTTCTGGCTTTAGGTGTACCTTGGGTGCAGTGCGTTCTGGCTTTAGGTGTGCCTTGGGTGCAGTGCGTTCTGGCTTTAGGTGTGTCTTGATGCAATGCATTCTGGCTTTAGGTGTACCTTGGGTGCAATGCATCCTGGCTTTAGGTGTACCCTGGGTGCAATGCATTCTGGATGTACACTGCATGTGACAGTTTCCACATGTGCAACAGCACCATCTATTGTCAGGTCGTATCCCTCTGACTTGCTTTCGTATTTTTTTCGAAGTCATGAATGTTCGAAAACTGGCGTTACACGATAGGAAGTATGAGCATGTCCACTCAACTGGTAGCCATGGCAACACTGACAGATCTGATGTTCCCGATGTTACTGCTGGCCTCCAGAACAAGATTTTGCCATTCCTCAAGTTCTATTTTATTTATGTATTTATTGCATCACCCAACTCTTCTTGTCGAGCAGGCAGTCTGCGTCTGGATCGATATTTTCGGAGATATCGCCAAAGTTCTTTCCCACGCTACCTTAACCCCTTGCCTGCCGGAAATAAACAACAGTAGAAAGAGGTGTTTCAAGTTATTGATCAATACCCACAACAATCAGCCACAAAACCCGAGAACTCGGTCTGGAGATATACTACTCTGCATGTGAATTTTCAGCCTTTCAGACATGTTTCCCTTCTCATGATGATATCATTAGTGACGTCACTATCGTTTGGCAGTCAATGAAGATTTATACTGTCATAACCATGATCGTACATAACGTTCTTCTTATAAGACAGTACTCCTTTATTACATGTATACACATTAAAGTTCTTCAGTTACACAAATCAAAAATGATCAAATACCAACCAAGACTGTAATACGAAAAGAGATGCACGTCACTTCTAGCTCCCAGTGTGAACATACAAGAACCTCCCCCCTCCCCCTCCCCTTCCAGCTAAACCAACTGGGTGTTTTTTGTTTGTTTGTTTGTTGTTGTTTGTTTGTTTGTTTGATGGAAGGACACAAAAGGCACAGGAAGACAGGATGAAGGGATGGAAGGACACAAAAGGCACAGGAAGACAGGATGAAGGGATGGAAGGACACAAAAGGCAGGGGAAGACAGGATGGAGGGATGGAAGGACACAAAAGGCACAGGAAGACAGGATGAAGGGATGGAAGGACACAAAAGGCACAGGAAGACAGGATGAAGGGATGGAAGGACACAAAAGGCAGGGGAAGACAGGATGGAGGGATGGAAGGACACAAAAGGCAGGGGAGGACAGGATGAAGGGATGGAAGGATACAAAAGGCAGGGGAAGACAGGATGGAGGGATGGAAGGACACAAAAGGCAGGGGAGGACAGGATGAAGGGATGGAAGGACACAAAAGGCAGGGGAAGACAGGATGGAGGGATGGAAGGACACAAAAGGCAGGGGAAGACAGGAAGAAGGGATGGAAGGACACAGAAGGCAGAGGAAGACAGGATGAAGGGATGGACGGACACAAAAGGCAGGGGGAGACAGGAAGACAGGAAGAAGGGATGGAAGGACACAGAAGGACACAGAAGGCACAGGAAGACAGGAAGAAGGGATGGAAAGACACATAAGGCACAGGAAGACAGGATGAAGGGATGGAAGGACACAGAAGGCACAGGAAGACAGGAAGAAGGGATGGAAGGACACAAAAGGCAGGGGAAGACAGGATGAAGGGATGGAAGGACACAAAAGCACAGGAAGACAGGATGAAGGGATGGAAGGGCACAAAAGGCAGGGGAAGACAGGATGAAGGGATGGAAGGACACAAAAGGCACAGGAAGACAGGATGAAGGGATGGAAGGACACAGAAGGCAGGGGAACACAGGATGAAGGGATGGAAGGACACAAAAGGCACAGGAAGACAGGAAGAAGGGATGGAAGGACACAAAAGGCACAGGAAGACAGGATGGAGGGATGGAAGGACACAAAAGGCAGAGGAAGACAGGATGGAGGGATGGAAAGACACAAAAGGCAGAGGAAGACAGGATGAAGGGATGGAAGGACACAAAAGGCACAGGAAGACAGGATGAAGGGAAGAAGGGAAGAATGGACGGTACATAGAGAGAAAGAAAGGGAAAAAAGGAATAAACAAAGATAAGAAGGACGAAACTAAGAAGAAAGAAAGCACTGAAGCGTATGAAAAAAAGGGAAGAAATGTTGATTAGAAAAGGAACGCCAGGTTGATGGATTGCTGTGTGTGTGTGTGTGTGTGTGTGTGTGTGTGTGTGTGTGTGTGTGTGTGTGTGTGTGTTCGATGGATTTGTTTGCTTTGCTTTCTATGTGTGTGTGTGTGTGTGTGTGTGTGTGTGTGTGTGTGTTTGATGGATTTGTTTGCTTTGCTTTGCTGTGCGTGCGTGCGTGCGTGCGTGTGTGTGTGTGTGTGTGTGTGTGTGTGTGTGTGTGTGTTTTGCTGTGGCAGTAAGTAGGGCAACATGGGACTGATCATGATGTGCGGGAGCAACTGCTGCTGATGCTCTGTGGAGACTCACTGGCTCTTGTCATTGCCGGCACTTTTTCTCCCTGTCAGAAGCTGTTTTCAGGCACTTGGTTCTTGCTGTGGTTCTTGGGAAAAGGTCGCGCTTTCAAGAACTGTTATTTTAGATGGTGATTTGATGTCTTTAACACACAGTCACACAGACACTGACACACACACAGACACAGACACACACACACACACACACACACACACACACACACACACACAACTTCAATGCGCGTGCTCAATCCTAGACACACTTGCACACACACACGCACACACTATACACACACGCATCTCACCTTTCCCTTTGTCTCATCAGTTTCCTGGCTTTGGCTGTAAATGTTGCTGTTGTTATTATTTGTTATTTCGTGTGTGTGTGTGTGTGTGTGTGTGTGTGTGTGTGTGTGTGTGTGTGTGTGTGTGTGTGTGTGTGTGTGTGTGTGTGTGTGTGTGTGTGTGTGTGTGGAGGTATCCTTGTTCCCAAAGTCAGAAAACAGGACCACAATTGTCAGCTCCGTGATAAGTGGAGATGACAGTGAGAGGCAGCAACAGTTGTTGACACCCACCCCCCTCCTCATCCCACCCCCCCCCCCCACCCCCCCCCCCCCACCACACACTGCAGGTCCCATGTCTCAATCTGTATCGCTGAAACGAGCTGTTTTTGTTGTTGTTTGAGAGACTGGTGCAGGCTTGTTTTTGTGTTTGTGTGTGACGGTGTGTGTGTGTGGAGGGGACAGGGGGGAGATGGAGTGGGGGGAGGGTTGGGTGGTGGTGGTGGTGGTAGTGGTGGTGGCGGTAAGGTTGTGCATGTGGTCGGTACCGGGTTTACGCAATGGTACGTTGTCTTCGAGAATTGTGGTGCATATTGCTGCTGCTGATGATGATGATAATAATGATAGTAATAATGATAATATCCTATATGATTATCCTCCGCACACCCCCCCCTCCCACCACACACACACTTACGTTGCGGTGCAAACTGAACACCACCCTCTGGCCTCCAATTCTCTTCCTTCTCCCCCCCCCCCAACACCCCCCCCCCCCCTACACCCCTCCCTCCCCCCCACACACACATTCCTACCCCCTCCCCCAAACGATGGAGAGAGAAAAACGAGCAAAGGGGGTGGAGGTGAAGAAACATTCATGTGGAGGAAGGGGGATGGGGTGGGGAGAGGAAGAGACGTGGTGAAGGGAGGAAATGACGTCTTTTCCCCTGACAACCTTTGACACAGACAGAGAAAGGCACTCACGTGCAGTGACGGAATGGACCCACAAATTGCCCCGGGTGGCGACTTTGTGGGGTGGGGGATGATATAACGACACCGGTTCTCTCACATTGCTCAGTCATCACTCATTTCGTCGTCCTCACGTTGACAGGGAGGGGCGCCAGGCGAAGACTCACGTACACGAGCGCGCACACACACATATGCATACACACAAACTCGCACAAAATCACGTACACGTACACACTTTCTCTCTTACACACACACACACACACACACACACACACACAAACGCGCGCGCGAGTGTGAAACAGGCACGGAGAGAGAGAACGCAAGAACGCAAGAGAGAGAGAGAGAGAGAGAGAGAGAGAGAGAGAGAGAGAGAGAGAGCACAGGGAAGGAAAACAATTACTTTCACGATGGTAACTGAGACAGTGTCAATGGAAGTCACAGGTTGCCGGAAAACTGGCGGTGTGCAAAAAGAGCGTTCCCTGTGTCGGCCAGAAAGAAGCACAGCACAGAGCAGAGACCTGTCTTTTATCAATGAATCACACCTGATAAAAACAAAACCTCCGGTGCCTTCAGCCATATCACTGTCTGGACTCAACCAATGTTGCAGGCCCCGGAATAATTTTGTTAGTATAAAGGCTTGTGTTTTTATGAATAAATTGCACCTGATAAAAATATATTCTGCAGTGTGTTCAGCTGGACATATCTCTGTGTGACTCAGACTGTGTAGCAGTCCACAAGGTGATGTTGTTATTGCAGTTGATACAGAAGACATTGTCATGTTACTACTTATTCTTTTTTTTTCTTTTTTAAGCTTTTTCAGACCTGTCTGTGTTGCTCTCCAGAGCACTGCCAGATTTATCATGTAAAATGCACAACTTGCTCTCAACTTGCTTGCTGACTTACCAAGGGGTGGTGGCCTTGTGGTAAACCACCCAATCAGGAAGCGAGAGTTCGGAGTTCGAATCCTTCAAGTGCCATGTCTTTTGTCCGCACCCAACTCTTCCACTGGACCTTCGGCGATGATTTAGGTACTAGTCTTTCGGACGAGGCGACATGCCGAATACCCTTGTGCTGCATGCAGCTAGCGCGCGTGAAAGAACCTTTTGACAAAATTCTGCAGAAAACAAATCCACGTTGATAGGCAAAGCAACTATTCACACGCAGACAGACAGAAATGGCACGGGTTTATGGCGAAGCGTGAGTTATAACCAAAGAATGATACAAACAGAGCGCGGTGCTGAGAACACTTTGAACCACTGGGACTGGACACAGCACGACTGAAAAGTGAACGTGCGTGAACAATTCAGGAAATGACTGACGCAAACTTTGCCAGAGAATAAGTAAGAAAATGAATCAGGTGGTCAGCTGTGTGCATAAACGCCACGTCCCCCCCCCCCCAACTCCCACCAAAAAAGAAAACAAACAAAAACCACCAAAGATCTTGTAGGTGGTGGTATGTTTTGTTGCTGTGTTTTGTCATTATTGATGCTAGATGTTCAGTATGCTTTGTTTGCTGTTATTGCTGCTGTCTTTGTTATTATCGTTCTCGTTGTTACTGTTCCGCCACGTGACATGTGGCTGTCTGTCAGAAAAGAGGAACTGACCGCATGGCCTGACCATTCCGCTGTGTGTCTGGGAGCGTTCGCTGAAATCGAAGGGAAACAACCACTGTGGGCTGGGCTTCTCCGACAGGTGGCGTTTTTCCGTCGCAGAAAGAATGGATGTGGCTGAGGTCCTATTTCACATCAGGTCTGTCGGCTTTATCAGTGTGTGTAAAACGGTAGAAAGATGGATTGATAGCCGTGACTGTGAATAATCATTTCCTGAATGATTCTTTGGACATTGTGTGACATACTTGACATAAGGAGGCAAAGATACACACACACACACACACACACACACACACACACACACACACACACGCACGTACATATCACCCCCTTTTCTGTCTCTCTTCTCACAACCACACGTGTCGAGGTTTTTACATGAAAGGAAAGAGGAACTGACCGAAATCAGTCTGTTTGATGTTAGAAGAATCAGTTTTCTTTCTGTATCTTTGAGACGGGTGGGTGGTCCGTGCTGCTACACAGCAGAGTTGTGTACAGTGTGACGAACGGCAGTCATCCCATGTGGAGTGATGGCCTAGAGGTAACGCGTCCGCCTTGGAAGCGACAGAATCTGAGCGCGCTGGTTCGTATAATCGCTCAGCCGCCGATATTTTCTCCTCCTCCACTAGACCTTGAGTAGTGGTCTGGACACTAGTCATTCGGATGATAAACCGAGGTCCCGTGTGCAGCATGCACTTTGCGCACGTAAAAGAATCCACGGCAAAAAAGGGTTGTTATTGGCAAAATTCTGAAGAAAAAAATCCACTTCGATATGAAAAAGAAATGAAAATGCACGCAGGCAAAAAAAAAAAAAAAAAAAAAAAAGGGGGGGGGGGGGTATGGCGGGTTGGGAGGTGGGGGTCGTGGGGGTGGGGGGGTGGGGGGGTGGCGCTGTTGTGTAGCAACGCGCTCTCCCTGGGGAGAGCAGCCCGAATTTCACACAGAGAAATCTGTTGTGTCAAGAAAGAGAAATACAATACAATCCCACTGTGTCTGTGTGTGACTGCAGGGTGAGAGAGTGTATCAAGGTGTGAAGAATGGTCAGGGGGGTTCCCATTCATCATCTTTCTGTTTCCCACACCCCACCACCCGTCACACGATCCGCCTCTCACAAATGTTAGACAGGAGGAACATCGGAAATGATTAGGAATGAAGGAAGAGGTTTGTTGGAATGAATAAATCACTGTGCGTGTTCCGTTACGCTGCTGTTTGGCATCTGCCTAACAGATGCGGTGTAGCGTATATGGATTTGTTCGAATGCAGTGACGTCACCTTGAGAAACTGAAACTGAAAAGAAATAGAAGTAAGAAAGTAAATGAGGAAGTAAAGGAGTAAGAAAAGAAAATGGAATTGAACACAGGAAGAAAGAATGACTGAGTTACTGCACGAAAGCCTGGACCCCCAGAACAGGACAGTTTGCAACGAGAAAAAACAAGGCAGATGATAACAACAACAACAACATTATTATTATTATTATTGTTATTATTATTATTATTATTATTATTGTTCTTATCATCATCATCTGTCGAGCTTCTGGCTTTCGTGCTGTAACTCAATCATTCTTTTATTATTATCATTTTACTACATTATGATTATTATTATTATTATCATCATCATCATCATTGTTCTCATCATTGTTGTTGTTATTATTATAACATAAAAGGGAAGAGAGAAAGAAATGAGGGAACCAAGAACTAGCAGAAAAAAAGTCCTCTCCTTGCCTGACGAGTCTCCAGCTTCAGATATCTGCCAGGGGACTGGTGACAAACACCACTGGTGGTTCACAGAAAGGAGACACATTGCTGAGGTCAGTGACCCCACCCCCACCCCCCCCATGCCCCCTCACACACACACATCCAAAAATGTGTCAACCACCTGACCCCACCCCTCCTCCCACTCCTCCGTCCTAAACCTTGACCCCTCCCCCTCCCTCTCCTTCTCCCATCCTCCCTGTCTCTCCACCCTCCCTCTCTTTCTCCCATCCTCCCTGTCTCTCCATCCTCCCTGTCTCTCCACCCTTCCTCCCTGTCTCTCCATCCTCCCTCTCTTTCTCCCATCCTCCCTGTCTCTCCATCCTCCCTGTCTCTCCATCCTCCATCTCTTTCTCCCATCCTCCCTGTCTCTCCATCCTCCCTGTCTCTCCATCCTCCCTGTCTCTCCATCCTCCCTGTCTTTCTCCCATCCTCCCTGTCTTTCTCCCATCCTCCCTGTCTCTCCACCCTCCCTCTCCTTCTCCCATCCTCCCTGTCTTTCTCCCATCCTCCCTGTCTCTCCACCCTCCCTCTCCTTCTCCCATCCTCCCTGTCTCTCCATCCTCCCTCTCTTTCTCCCATCCTCCCTGTCTTTCTCCCATCCTCCCTGTCTCTCCATCCTCCCTGTCTTTCTCCCATCCTCCCTGTCTTTCTCCCATCCTCCCTGTCTCTCCACCCTCCCTCTCCTTCTCCCATCCTCCCTGTCTCTCCATCCTCCCTCTCTTTCTCCCATCCTCCCTGTCTTTCTCCCATCCTCCCTGTCTCTCCACCCTCCCTCTCCTTCTCCCATCCTCCCTGTCTCTCCATCCTCCCTCTCTTTCTCCCATCCTCCCTGTCTTTCTCCCATCCTCCCTGTCTCTCCACCCTCCCTCTCCTTCTCCCATCCTCCCTGTCTCTCCACCCTCCCTCTCTTTCTCCCATCCTCCCTGTCTCTCCATCCTTCCTCTCTTTCTCCCATCCTCCCTGTCTCTCCATCCTCCCTGTCTCTCCATCCTCCCTGTCTCTCCATCCTTCCTCTCTTTCTCCCATCCTCCCTGTCTCTCCATCCTCCCTGTCTTTCTCCCATCCTCCCTGTCTCTCCACCCTCCCTCTCCTTCTCCCATCCTCCCTGTCTCTCTATCCTCCCTGTCTTTCTCCCATCCTCCCTGTCTCTCCACCCTTCCTCTCTTTCTCCCATCCTCCCTCTCTTTCTCCCATCCTCCCTCTCTTTCTCCCATCCTCCCTGTCTCTCCACCCTTCCTCTCTTTCTCCCATCCTCCCTCTCTTTCTCCCATCCTCCCTGTCTCTCCATCCTCCCTGTCTCTCCACCCTTCCTCTCTTTCTCCCATCCTCCCTGTCTCTCCATCCTCCCTGTCTCTCCATCCTCCCTCTCTTTCTCCCATCCTCCCTGTCTCTCCATCCTCCCTCTCTTTCTCCCATCCTCCCTGTCTCTCCACCCTCCCTCTCTTTCTCCCATCCTCCCTGTCTCTCCATCCTCCCTGTCTCTCCATCCTCCCTCTCTTTCTCCCATCCTCCCTGTCTCTCCACCCTCCCTCTCTTTCTCCCATCCTCCCTGTCTCTCCATCCTCCCTCTCTTTCTCCCATCCTCCCTGTCTTTCCATCTTTCCTCTGCTTCCATCCTCCCTGTCTCTCCACCCTCCCTCTCTTTCTCCCATCCTCCCTGTCTCTCCATCCTTTCTCTGCTTCCATCCAATAACAACTTGTTCAAGAGCGATGAATGAGAGCAGATTGTTCTTTGTTTTGTTGTTGTTGTTGTTCTCCAGGGGGTGGTTGGTGGGGGGTGGGGGGGGGGGGAAGTAATGTCTGTCACCGTCGTTCACGAAAGAAAGAGGGATGTGAGAT
>NC_134884.1:13026550-13029050 GCF_041734735.1 Babylonia areolata
TCCTCTGCCTGCCTCCCTCTGGCTTTCTGCCTCTCTCTGTCTGCCTCCCTCTGGCTTTCTGCCTCCCTCTTGCTTTCCGCCTCTCTCTGTCTGCCTCTTTCACCCCCTGTCTCTGTCTCTCATAGACTGTTCAGCATGATGGCAGTAAATATCGAAGTGTCGAAGTATTTCTCATCTATCATTAGTTTATCTAACTGCACATCTGCTTTTCTTTTCTGTTAGATTTTGTCCAATTTTCAGTTTTTAATTATGTTGATATTCATCACCATGTTACTGGAGTTGTACAGCTCAGTGTTCATTGTCCAGTGTTCTCTCTCTCTCTCACTCTATCTCTCCCCTTCTCTCCCCTTTCATCCACACACACACACACAGGGGGGGGGGGGGGGGCAGTGCAAGGTGTAATGATAGAGAGTGGAAAAAAGAAAAACAGAAACTGAACAGACGTGAAGACAAAGACAGAGACAGAAACACAGACAGCGACACATAGCTAGAGAGAGAGAGAGAGAGAGAGAGAGAGAGAGAGAGAGACTCAAAGCACAGACGGGAGTCATTCCAATCTGTGTCCGCTTTGAACGGAGGCCGTGTATATAGTGTGTGCAGCACATTGTGATTCCAGTGGCCGTGTGCATGTGGTCTGTTCCCTCCTGTCACCTGTTGGCACAAGACTGCGTGCGCGCGCGCGCGCCTGTGTGTGTGTGTCCGTGTGTGTGTATCCGTGTGTCCGTATGTGTGTGTGTGTGTGTGTGTGTGTTGTTTCTGAAATCCTCTAACCCAGGTAGAAGTGCACAACCCATGTTTTTTTATATAGTTTATTTGAGTAAGCAAAAACCACTGAGTGGTGTTCATATGTCAGTGAAATGAACATAATTATATGTTTTTATGGTCATTAAACTATTTTAAGTTTCTGTCTGTCTCTGTCGCTGTGTCTGTTTCTCTCTCCCTCTGTCTCTCCCCCGCTATTTGTCTGTCTGTCTGTCTGTCTGTCTGTCTCTCGCACCCCTGGGCCCCCTCTGTCTTCCTCAAGTGGAAACTCAAACTGTAAGTGGAGCATCAATGCCGTATTTGCGTCAGTCACTGAGCGGCTATAAAAATATTGATAATAATAAAATGTAGGCTTATATAGCACAGTACCCCTATCTCACATGGAGCTCACCGAACTTTGGAATAAAATATACAAATTTAAGACTAAGTGTCGTAAAATATGTACAAAGTCAACACAGTTTCACATGACATTAGCTAAAATATACATATGTAAGAAGTCAACACAGTTTCACATGACATTAGCTAAAATATACATATGTAAGAAGTCAACACAGTTTCACATGACATTAGCTAAAATATACATATGTAAGACTAAGTGACATAAAAAAAAGATAAAATAAAATAAAACTGTAAATCGACACAGGCGCCATCAAAGTAAATCACACAGGTGCAAATCACAGCAAAACAAAGCACATCACATTCATCATTGTCAAAAGTAAACACCAGGGAATCAGGTATCACGAAAAACACACCAAAATCATCATCATCTCTCTATCCATGTACTGCATCAAATAGTCACTGTAGTGATGTGTCCTGGAGAAGACAGGGTGAGACAGACGGGAACGTAACATCAGCTGAACACGCTGAATCGTGTGTCAACACTCAGCAGTTGCCAGTGTCAACACTCAGCACTTGCCAGTGTCAACACTCAGCACTTGCCAGTGTCAACACTCAGCACTTGCCAGTGTCAACACTCAGCACTTGCCAGTGTCAACACTCAGCACTTGCCAGTGTCAACACGAGAAGTGTTGGAACATCGTGCTGTGTTTGCGGTTCGCCTTTGCTGTAAGTCACGGTGAAGGCTGCGGACGTCGATGTCATGGCATTGTTCCGATGTTCCGTCCTTATGCATGTCGCTCTTCACCTCGCTCACTCCCATTTGGGGTTTGACTGATATATATGTGTGTGTGTGTGTGTGTGTGTGTGTGTGTGTGTGTGTGTGTGTGTGTGTGTGTGTGTGTGTGTGCGAGTATGATCTTTTCCCTCGTGTTTAAAGGATTATAAAGGCAATGAATATTCAAGCATGATTTATTCCATTGCTTGAAAAACTCCCAAACTGAAAGACAAACTGAAATCATCAACTGACCAAACCAAACCGTAATCATGCTGGTTCTCTACGTTGCTGTTGATCGTTTTTAATGACAAAGGTTTTGAAAACAAAATATGTTGGAAATAACCCAGACTCAGAACGCAGAATACAGACATGGACATCGTTATTTATCGGTGAAAAACGGCACTGAGTCAATCAGTGTGACGATGATATAGCTGATAGATGTTACAGCATACAGATGATATAGTTTATACATGGCAAAACAATAGACAGAATGCCTTTCCTTGTAGATGACAACACGTATAATATAGCATGAAAAGCTATAGACATAGCTGATTGATCGTTTAGCTTTCCACCGATGACATGAACAGACTGTATGCTTTTGTTTCAAGCTTTCAAAGTACTTAC
>NC_134884.1:13036550-13044050 GCF_041734735.1 Babylonia areolata
GCAGAAATAAAGAAAAGGGAAAGAAAACGTGTTTGTGGGAGAAACTAGGCAATTAAACGCGTTTGCTCAACTGTTTTCATACCAGACTTTTCTGACGGTAAGTATGTTGCCAGCTGGAAGTGAATTGCTCAGTTTCAGCCAATGTTTACCTCACCCTCCCACCCTCCCACCCCCTCTCTGTCTCTGTCTCTATTTCAGCCATTTCTTTCTTTCTTTCTATCACATTTCTATAATTTCCTTACTTATCGTCGCGACAAACTTCAAGTGTTTTTGCGTTGTTGACAGTTTGATTCATTTACAGTTTAAAGCCATCAGTTGAAGAGGACACACTATAAACATGTTAAACACACGTTACTCAGCCAAACAGGTTTTCTCGTCGATTTAACGCTCCTCAGTTCCAAACCAGCTGTCGTTTAAACTCCCTTTATATTTCGCTTCTCTCTCAGCGTTGCGGAGAGCAATATACTCACGTGCACATACACGCGCACGTGTGCGCGCACTGATACACAAACATACACACACATACACGAACATAAACTTACACGCACGCACGCAAGCAAGCAGAAATGAGCAGGGCTCTTCAGAATCGTTATCTGCGGATAGCATTACCTGCAATTTGCTGCAGTTTACATGTCCACAGAAACAACACGCGTGGCAGGGATACCCATCTTGTTTGTGATGATTAAAACATGTGGGCTAAATAGGAGGAGCCCCGCGTACCCCCACCTGTGAAGACATAGACACAGGCAGACACACAGACACACAAACAGACATACAAACAGACACACAAACACATATACAGACACAGACACACACGCGCATATACATACACACGCGCACGCACGCACGCACACACACACATACACGCACACACACACACACGCGCGCGCGCGCGCGCGCGCAGACACACACGCAGACATGACACAATGTCATCGTTGTAATCAGCACAAAAAACAGAGAGGGAAGACGGTGGGTGGAGGTCCTCCTCCTCCATTCTCCCCCTCCCCCTCCTATCCCCCTCCCCCTGATCTCCTAGTACAGCTGTAATACGCGCACACAAGTCAGTGTGAAAGTTAGACCGAAGGTGAATGGGAAGTTAACGTGTATCATCATCTAACACACAAACACACACACACACACACACACACACACACACACACACACACACACACACGGCGTTATGGATAATGGATAAGAGATGAAACGAACACGTGGCGATCCTTATCACAGTCTGCACCCTGTTTTACAGCTTGAAACATGACTGCTGGTTTTCCCGCTGATGCACGCATATCAAAATGTTTGCCTTCGGCTTGTTGGAGTTTTTACCATGGCGCGGAGCATTGCCGTCTGAATATGATGGTGATCGTGATGACATGTGGCAGTGCCACCATGTGGTGAGATACTCAAAGAGTCATCTGCAACAGACACGTGGCATAATTAAGGAACAGATGATATGATCAAGGAGTGTGTATACATGCCGGTGTGTGTGGACACGCATGACTGAAAACAGATTACTGCCTTCTTTGACTGCCGTTACTGTTTATTGTGGTTCAGTAGGTTGTGTGATGTTGTTCTCTGTATCTGTCTGTCTGTCTCTTTTTTTTGTTTCTCTGTCTCTGTCTATCTGTCTGTCTATCTGACAATCTCGTAAATAATCCTAATTGTTTTCCTCATTTCCCTTTTTGCGTACTGTTGGGAGGGGGGAGGGGGTGGCGCTGTAGTGTAGCGACGCGCTCTCCCTGGGGAAAGCAGCCCGATTTTCACACAGAGAAATCTGTTGTGATAAAAAAAAAGATAAATGAAATGAAATCAGAAATGAAAGACATAAACACACACGCGCACATACATATACACACATACGCACACACATACACACTCAGTCACACACGTACACATAAACACACACACACACACACACACACACACACACACACACACACACACAGAGCTGAACTTATAGCCATACTTATGGCCTTAAATTATATTTCAGACATTCGGAAAACTGTAAGTGAAATTTTATTATGTGTAGACTCAAAGTCAGTACTACAAGCTATAGAATCTTCAAATTCAAAGAAGCGAATTCAGATGACAATGGAAATAAAGCATATTATTCACCAACTGACAAAACAGGACATTAAAATAACTTTCTGTTGGGTACCTTCGCACTGTGGAATATCTTCAAATGAGTGGGTAGACCAAGCAGCTAGAAGAGCAGCATGTAATTTCGAAGGCGCAGTACAACTTGACATCCAGATAGATCTGCATGAATGCATTAGTTGTATAGAAAATGTATCTAGAAATCGATTTAAGAAATTACTTATAGATTCAAATAATCAATATTACCACTGTTGTGTAAACACAAAGAATGCAGCTAATCCCAAACATTTTCTAAATTCGACACCGGCAGCACATTCAAGACACATTACAAGTCTAATGTATAGAATTCGTTTAAATGCCTTTCGTACAAAATTTTCTAAAAATATGAAATGCATATGCGGTAAGCAAATAACTGTAAGCCATCTACTCATCAAAAGATGTAGTTGATGACTTTTCTTCCAATATTTCATTAGCCACTGAAAAGATTTTGAATGATTATTCATTGCTTAGAATGTTTTCAGAAATTTTAAACTCCAGTCCAGTTGGTATCCTCCTTTGATGTATTATAATTAATGTTGTTATTCATATTTACATTGTTGTAGGTTAATACTTGCTGATATGCATATACATATTCTCCCTCCCATGACACCTCATTCAATACACACCACAATCTCTTTAGACCTTTTCTTATAATAATATACCTTTCCTCTGATACATAACATGAAGACTTTTTTTACACTAATATTCACATGCATTCCCTTTCCTTTATCCACTACTTTACTCCTTTCCGTCTAAAAAACACTTATAGTGAATAGACGTTAAACTGAAGATAACACACACACACACACACACACACACACACACACACACACACACACACACACACACACTCACTCACTCACACAGTCACACACGTACACATAAACACACTCACACACACATAAACTCTCTCTCTCTCTCTCTCTCTCTCTCTCTCACACACACACACACTAACACACACACACACCATCCCACTCCACCGTTCCTCCCATCACACTCACCCCCACCTCATCCTGTACTGTGTTCTTTCTTGAGGTGGAGCGGGAAGAGTTGTCAGTGTCCTGGGGAGAGGGGAGCGGGAAGAGTTGTGTCCTGGGGAGAGGGGAGCGGGAAGAGTTGTGTCCTGGGGAGAGGGGGGGAGCGGGAAGAGTTGTCAGTGTCCTGGGGAGAGGGGAGCGGGAAGAGTTGTCAGTGTCCTGGGGAGAGGGGAGCGGGAAGAGTTGTCAGTGTCCTGGGGAGAGGGGAGCGGGAAGAGTTGTCAGTGTCCTGGGGAGAGGGGGGAGCGGGAAGAGTTGTGTCCTGGGGGGAGGGGGGAGCGGGAAGAGTTGTGTCCTGGGGAGAGGGAAGAGTTGTGTCCTGGGGAGAGGGAAGAGTTGTGTCCTGGGGAGAGGGGGGAGAGAGAAGAGTTGTGTCCTGGGGAGAGGGGGGAGAGGGAAGAGTTGTGTCCTGGGGAGAGGGGGGAGAGGGAAGAGTTGTGTCCTGGGGAGAGGGAAGAGTTGTGTCCTGGGGAGAGGGGGGAGAGAGAAGAGTTGTGTCCTGGGGAGAAGGGGGAGAGGGAAGAGTTGTGTCCTGGGGAGAGGGGGGAGCGGGAAGAGTTGTGTCCTGGGGAGAGGGGGGAGCGGGAAGAGTTGTGTCCTGGGGAGAGGGAAGAGTTGTGTCCTGGGGAAAGGGAAGAGTTGTGTCCTGGGGAGAGGCGGGAGAGAGAAGAGTTGTGTCCTGGGGAGAGGGGGGAGAGGGAAGAGTTGTGTCCTGGGGAGTGGGGGGAGAGTTGTGTCCTGGGGAGAGGGGGGAGAGAGAAGAGTTGTGTCCTGGGGAGGGGGGGGAGAGAGAAGAGTTGTGTCCTGGGGAGAGGGGGGAGAGTTGTGTCCTGGGGAGGGGGGAGAGGGAAGAGTTGTGTCCTGGGGAGGGGGGGAGGGGGAAGAGTTGTGTCCTGGGGAGGGGGGGGGAGAGAGAACAGTTGTGTCCTGGGGAGAGGGGGGAGAGTTGTGTCCTGGGGAGAGGGGGGAGAGAGAAGAGTTGTGTCCTGGGGAGAGGGGGGGAGAGAGAACAGTTGTGTCCTGGGGAGAGGGGGAAGAGTTGTGTCCTGGGGAGAGGGGGGAGAGAGAAGAGTTGTGTCCTGGGGAGGGGGGGGGGGGAGAGAGAAGAGTTGTGTCCTGGGGAGAGGGGGGGAGAGTTGTGTCCTGGGGAGGGGGGAGCGGGAAGAGTTGTGTCCTGGGGAGGGGGGAGGGGGAAGAGTTGTGTCCTGGGGAGAGAGAAGAGTTGTGTCCTGGGGAGGGGGAAGAGTTGTGTCCTGGGGAGAGAGAAGAGTTGTGTCCAGGGGAGAGGGGGGGGGGAAGAGTTGTGTCCTGGGGAGAGGGAAGAGTTGTGTCCTGGGGAGAGGGAAGAGTTGTGTCCTGGGGAGAAGGGGAGAGGGAAGAGTTGTTTCCTGGGGAGAGGGGGAGAGGGAAGAGTTGTGTCCTGGGGAGAGGGAAGAGTTGTGTCCCGGGGAGGGGGGGGAGGGAAGAGTTGTGTCCTGGGGAGAGGGAAGAGTTGTGTCCCGGGGAGGGGGGGGAGAGTTGTGTCCTGGGGGGAGGGTTCGGTGGGGAGTTGAGGAAAAGTGAAGGTACTAAAGGGAGTCTTACCGGGGAAGGGGGTTGTGGGGGGAGCACTGAGAATACACAGGCCCTTCGTCTTTCAGGGCAGATGTTTGAAGGTTGTGTCTTGGTGTTTCTGCATCAAATGACTTTCTATGGGATAGGGGTATTTACCCATTGCCCAACCCCTAACCCAGGGCACACAGCGCTTAGTTGCTGTTGCCAGTGACACGTATGAAAACAAAACCAACATTTTCCGCCATTAGCTTTGCAGTTTGTTTTATCGTCGTTGTTGGAATCAGCTTGTTTATTCCAGCAAGCCAACAACGCAGCACTTGCAGATGAGCATTATAAATTGTCAAGAACACCGCATTCCGTAGCCCAAAGGAACAACATTTCAAAACATTTAAAGATATGCCTTCTTTTTAGAAAGCAAATATCCAAGTGCCCCCCCAGTTGTTTCGGTAGGTACATGTCAGACCCAGCCTCCAAGAAGGTCACTCATCTGAGACATGGGGAAGGAAGGAAAGTTCAGACTGTGCACTGTGCACTGGACCTCAGGCTCCAGTCCTGTTTCTGTGGATCATTGACAACAGTGCTCCACCCATGCCCTTAGGTCAGCTCTGCAGTCCGGATTTCATGCACCGCAGATATAACTAATTTCTCAGCGACTCCAGCTAAACAATTGAATAGAACTGCGGAATGCCTGATCTTCCATGTTTCCCTGCATGTGGTGAAGGCTGTGGTGTCAGACAGTCACTCTTCACGTGATTTGGTTCCGTTCTGAACTCGGTGCGAACAAGGTGGGGCAAGTTACAATCTCATCTTGACACATACCTCAGATACAGGAGGATGCCAGAGAGACGTTTTTTCCAAGGTGGATACAAGGATGAAACATGGTTCAGCAGTGACCACGCCTCGCACACATGGAGTGCAACTTATCTCTCTACAAAAAAATGTATCGTCACATCACAACACGTTACGATTTGGGAAAGGAAGAGGAGGAGGAAAGAGGGAGAGAGGAGGAGGGAGAGAGAAAGTAAGATGGGGAGAGAGGAGGGAGAGAGAGAAGGGAGAGAGAGAAGGGGGACAGAGAGAGGAGGGAAGGAGAGGGAGAGGAGGGAGGGACAGAGAGAGGAATAAAAGAGAGAAGGAGGGGCAGAGAGAGAGGAGTGAGAGAGAGAAGGGGGGACAGAGAGAGAGGAGTGAGAGAGAGAAGGAGGGACAGAGAGAGAGTAGGGAGAGAGAGAAGGAGGGACAGAGAGAGAGCAGTGAGAGAGAGAAGGAGGGGCAGAGAGAGAGGAGTGAGAGAGAGAAGGAGGGACAGAGAGAGAGGAGGGAGAGAGAGAAGGAGGGACAGAGAGAGAGGAGTGAGAGAGAGAAGGAGGGACAGAGAGAGAGGAGTGAGAGAGAGAAGGAGGGACAGAGAGAGAGGAGGGAGAGAGAGAAGGAGGGACAGAGAGAGAGCAGTGAGAGAGAAGGAGGGACAGAGAGAGAGGAGGGAGAGAGAGAAGGAGGGACAGAGAGAGAGCAGTGAGAGAGAGGAGGGACAGAGAGAGAGGAGGGAGAGAGAGAAGGAGGGACAGAGAGAGAGCAGTGAGAGAGAGAAGGAGGGACAGAGAGAGAGGAGGGAGAGAGAGAAGGAGGGACAGAGAGAGAGGAGGGAGAGAGAGAAGGAGGGACAGAGAGAGAGCAGTGAGAGAGAAGGAGGGACAGAGAGAGAGGAGGGAGAGAGAGAAGGAGGGACAGAGAGAGAGCAGTGAGAGAGAGGAGGGACACAGAGAGAGGAGGGACAGAGAGAAGGAGGGACAGAGAGAGAGCAGTGAGAGAGAGAAGGAGGGACAGAGAGAGAGGAGGGAGAGAGAGAAGGAGGGACAGAGAGGAGGGGGAGAGAGAGGAGGGAGAGAGAGAAGGAGGGACAGAGAGGAGGGGGAGAGAGAGGAGGGAGAGAGAGAAAGAGGGACAGAGAGAGAGAGGAGGGAGAGAGAGAGAAGTAGGGACAGGGAGAGAGAGGAGGGAGGGAGAGGAGGGACAGAGAGAGAGGAGGGAGTGAGAGAAGGGAGAGAGAGAGAGAGAGAGAGAGAGAGAAAGGAGGGACAGAGAGAGAGAGGAGTGAGAGAGAGAGAGAAGGAGGGACAGAGAGAGAGAGGAGGGACAGAGGAGGGACAGAGGAGGGACAGAGAGAGAGAGAGAGAGAGAAAGGAGGGACAGAGAGAAGGAGGGACAGAGAGAGAAGGAGGGACAGAAAGAGAGAGGAGGGAGAGAGAGAGAAGGAGGGACAGAGAGAGAGGGAGGAGGGAGAGAGAGGAGGGAGAGAGAGAATGAGGGACACAGAGAGAGAGGAGTGAGAGAGAGAGGAGTGATAGAGAAGGAGGGACAGTGAGAGAGAGAGAAGGAGGGACAGAGAGAGAGAGAGAAGGGAGAGAGAGAAGGAGGGACAGAGAGAAAGGAGGGAGAGAGAGAGGAGTGAGAGAGAAGGAGAGACACAGAGAGAGAGGAGGGAGAGAGAGAGAGAGGAGGGAGAGAGAGAGGAGGGACAGAGAGAGGAGGGACAGAGAGAGGAGAGAAGGAGGGACAGAGAGAGAGGAGTGAGAGAAGGAGGGACAGAGAGAGAGGAGACAGAGAAGGAGGGACAAAGAGAGGAGAGAGAGAAGGAGGGACAGAGAGAGAGGAGTGAGAGAAGGAGGGACAGAGAGAGAGGAGGGAGAGAGAGAGGAGAGAGAGAGAGAGGAGAGAGAGAAGGAGGGACAGAGAGAGAGGATTGAGAGAAGGAGGGACAGAGAGAGAGAGG
>NC_134884.1:13049050-13056550 GCF_041734735.1 Babylonia areolata
GTGTGTGCATGTCTGTCTGTTTTTCTCTCTCTGTCTGTCTGTATGACTGTCCGCCTGTGTGCATGTGTGTGTGCATGTCTGTCTGTTTTTCTCTCTCTGTCTGTCTGTATGACTGTCCGCCTGTGTGCATGTGTGTGTGCACTGCTTGTGGGATTAGTTTTCACAACTTGAGCTAGAATGTCATAGAGTTTTGTTTTGTTGTGTGTTTTCCAGCACGAAATGAATCACACAGGCGGTGGTTATTCACGATGTTTGGGGATTCAGCTTCGTTTATTAAGCAGTGAATTAACAGATTATGTCTGTTTTTGGTTTTTGCACCGAGTGCACGTCTCATGCAGAGAAAGAGCCGGGTGCAGCCTCCTTTCAGTGTTCATAACTGACAGAAATAAACTGCACATCAAAGAGACTCCTTCAGACAAACATTTCCAAGAGGATGCTCTGACAGGTGCAGTCCGGCCACACCTCCAGACACACACACAGAGTTCAAGTTATCTCACACACACTGCAGATTGTCCGCCTGTACTTCACAATGCATTATGTGCAGGGGAGAACGGTATGGAAACAGGTACAGACAGAGAGATGTGGAATCAAGGTGTCTTCAGAATGACAGGCACCGTACAGTTTGCTTCACCGCAGCAGTAACTTACAGCAGCTTTGCCCGTCCCTGGCAGAGTGTTCGGCAATTCAAAGGCTGTCTCGGGAGATTGAAAGCTGCCCGTACATCACCAGCTGACATATACCTCTCCCCCCGTTACACGCTATTAACACACTTCCAGAGAATTCGGCCTGTGATTCGAAAAGCGAAACTAACAGCAACCGAAATATGATATTGCTATTGCGTGTTTTTATTATCATTGTTGTTGTTATTTTGTTTTTTTAAGGAAAACTTGGGAAGAAAGCAACTCTCGCATATGAAGCAGTTTTCTATATGAGTGACAGTATTTGTGGTGTACCTTGCCTTGTGTTTTGCGAAAATATTTTGGTTTTTGTGCTGAATGGAATATATGGTTGCTATCTCTGTCTCTTTGTCTGTCTATCTGTCTGTCTGTCTCTGTCTCTTTCCCCTCGTGTGGATAATTGAATGTGCGGCTGCATTTTGTATATATGTGTATGTATGTATATAACTACCTGTCTATCGTCCTGTCATGAACCATACAAATGATAGTCACTTGTATTTCGTTTTCAGATTTATTTTCGACCATGAATTAACACATAGTTTAGGTTTGTTTTAATGCACATGAGCAAACTAAACCTGACAATGTATCAGTCATAATCTCCTAAGTTAGATTGTCAGTGGATTCTGATTCCGACATGGGCACCACGGGGATGTCAGGCCACGTCTCAGACAATGTCTAACTGGACGTACTGACGGATGCCCACGCTGCTGTAGCACCGCTGTCGAGGAGTGGAGTCCAGTGCCGTGGAAGCTGCGATACTTAGACTAGAAATGAGTGTGTGGAGGAGGGGGCTAGAGGAGGTGCACGGTAATGCGTGTGTGTGTGTGTGTGTGTGTGTGTGTGTGTGTGTGTGTGTGTGTGTGTGTGTTGGAGCTCATGTACGTTTATATGTATTTGACTGTGCTTTCATATATGTGAAACTGCATGTTTGGTGCATTTCTGTTATGCATGTGTGGGTGTATGTGTGAATGTGTGTCTTCATATTTTACATTTATTCGCTTATTTATCACCATTGTTGTCTTATTTATTTATTTATGTTTTATTATTATCATTTTATTAGTATTACTAATATTATTACTACTACCTTTTTCTATATTATAATTATTTATTTATTTATTTATGCAAGCTTATCTATTATTTATTCCCCCGTTTTTTTGTTGTTGTTGTTTTTTTGTTTTTGTTTTGGTTTTTTTGGGTTGTTTTTTTTGTGTGTGTTTTTTTTTTGTTGTTGTTTTTTTTTTTGTTTTGTTTTGTTTTGTTTTTGTTTTTTCTCAAGGCCTGACTAAGCGCGTTGGGTTACGCTGCTGGTCAGGCATCTGCTTGGCAGATGTGGTGTAGCGTATATGGTTTTGTCCGAACGCAGTGACGCCTCCTTGAGCTACTGAAACTGAAACTGAAACCATCACACGCACACTCTGGACGTCATAAGTCGTTATGACTGTGTGGACAAAGAGAGTCAGACATAGATCCTCTCAGCGACTCTCCAGGCTGACAGACACCATTCACGTAGCGCCCTGTACTTCCCACTTCACAGGCAGACTGTTGAAGATCAAAACCTGTCTTAGGAAATTGAAATCTACGTGTAACATCATCAGCTGTCATGTACATCTTCGTCCCTAACTCATAACTGACACAGTTCCAGAGGATTTCACCTTTAATAATAAAACTCGGCAACGGAAACTGACATCCACTGCAGCATCATGTTGCCACTGGTGGGCAGCTGGCAGAGTGTGGGTTGAATCATCAGCCTTCCCTGTGATGACGTCGGGGCAGGGAAGGAAATCAATCAAAGTGTGTTTCGGTGTTGGTATTTCCCATGTGCTTAGCGTTACTGTAAAATGAAGAGAAATCTTCGGTGTCGATGGGAGATTATAATGGTTTCTGTCTGTCTGTCTCTGTCTGTCTGTCTCTGTCTCTGTCTGTCTGTCTCTGTCTCTCAGTCTCTGTCTGCCTGTCTGCCTGCCAGTCTGTCTGTCTGTCTGTCTCAGTCTCTGTCTGTCTGTCTCTCAGTCTCTGTCTGCCTGTGTGTCTGTCTGTCTGTCTCTCAGTTTCTGTCTGTCTGTCTCTATGTCTGTCTCTGTCTGTCTGTCTGTCTCTGTCTCTCAGTCTCTGTCTGTCTCTCTCAGTCTCTGTCTGTCTGTCTGTCTGTCTCTCTATGTCTGTCTGTCTCTCAGTCTGTGTGTGTGTGTGTGTGTGTGTGTGTGTGTGTGTGTGTGTGTGTGTCTCTCTCTCTCTCAGTCTCTGTCTGTCTGTCTCTCTCAGTCTTTGTCTATCTGTCTGTCTGTCTGTCTCTCAGTTTCTGTCTGTCTGTCTCTCTCAATCTCTGTCTATCTCTCTCAGTCTCTGTCTGTCTGTCTGTCTGTCTCTCTCAGTCTCTGTCTGTCTGTCTGTCTGTCTCTCTCAGTCTCTGTCTGTCTGTCTGTCTGTCTCTCTCAGTCTCTGTCTGTCTGTCTGTCTATCTCTCTCAGTCTCTGTCTGTCTGTCTGCCCCTTTCTCTGTGTCTCTCTAAGTCTCGTGGTTCTTCTCTATGTCCATGTCGGCTCTCAGTGTCTGTAGGTTTGGATAAAAGGGGAGGTTGTTTTCATCTCCACAACACTTTCCAGGAGACGCATTTTTGTTGATTTGTTGTTGTATTTCAACCTGTGCATGTGTCACTGACGTGCTTCACTGAGACGCTTGATTGGGTAATGAATGAACACGCCATTCTGTGTGTTCGCTGTGATGCAGATGAAGAGGTGCAGTCCCATCTGAACAAGCCGGCTTCATTCAGGAAGATAACACGGGGCTGCCACACAGCGTAGGAAACAAGCATTGTTGTTGTTGTTGTTTTTCAGTGGCTGCACACGTGGGTACAGAGCGACAACGCCCATGAGCACATGGAGTGCAGCTTATCTTAATCACACTCCAGATTACTGCGATTACATCACGGCGCATCAGGTCTGAGGTGGGAGCAGGGAGGGCAGCCCCCGCCCCAACACACACACACACACACACACACACACACACACAAGGAAGACAGGAGGGGGTACGACAGACGCACAAACCAGTACAGCAGTGGAGGCACCAGTTCACACAGTTTGGTTTGCACGTGATACAGGTAGGGAGAGACCTAGAGAGAGAGAGAGAGGAGAGAGAGGTGAAATAAAATAAGATCAAATAAGATCAAATAAGATTAAATAAAATAAAACAGAAAGGGGAACACAGAAATGGGTGAAGCAACGGTTCACTGAAGTGTCTGAATGGCAGTAATACATGATATAAGCTGTTCACCAGACCGCTTTATGTGTTTCGGAGTTATGTCTTCTGTATTTGTCATTTTCGTTTTAGTACACACATATACGCAGCTCCCGCATAAGCACTTACACACACACGTACACACACTGACGCACACATACGCACGCACGCACGCACGCACGTACACACACACACACACTTACACGCACACACACATACACACACACACGCGCGCGCGCGCACGCACACACACACACACACACACACACACACACACACGCACGCACACACACCTGGCAGAGCAATCCTTCAGTCTCTGTTGCACAGTGTTAATTGCTGTGCTGTTTTGATGTGTCTGTCAACACGGGTACGAGCAATTACAGCACGTTGCCATGGCAATGAAACACGTCTTGCCAAGACCTACCTTTATACACACCACTGTTCAGTACTGTTCACCCACAGTGCTCTTGCATGCCCCCCCTCCTCCCCCTCCGGCCTGCCCCACCCCTGGCCCCCTCTCCCTCCACACGACAAAATAACAAACAAACGAATTTTTAAAAAACCACACACACACACCAATAAAAACGTGCAACAAGAAGAGTAAAAACCGTTTTCAGAACGCCTCACTTGTGCCAAGAGAGAGAGAGGGGGGGGGTGGGGTGAGGAGAGGAAGGGAAGCACAGAAAGTAGACACAGAGAGACGCAGAGACAGACACACTTTGCAAGAGACCAGTTGTATCCTACGCACACTGTTCAACAGGACTGAATAATCATTTAGTTTTATTTGTTAAAAAAAAGGCTCTCACGTTCAACAAAACTGTAGTCCCACAGTAAGTCACTAAAAGGCGAGTCTTGACACAGCGTCTCACCAAACCTGAATGTCCCCGGAGTTACGGAGAGGTTATGACGACCAGTGTGTTCGTCTGTCTGTCTGTCTATCTTTCTGACTGTCAGCACACACTCATCTCTGAGCCGATCAAGCTGACGTTCGATTCACTGATAGACTGTTTTCTTGGTGTGTGACGACAGAGCTGGGACTGGGATCATCTGTCGCTACATTAAAGAATTGCAGCTAAAGAACTTGTCACTGTGAACCAGCCTTCTTCAGGTCACCGGACGTTGATTTCGACGTTCATTCCGAAAATCTATGATCCTGTTTGCTTGTTACTGTTTTAAAGTTCGGCTTGGTTGAGTGGAGCGTGGTGTGACTAGCGGGGTGCAGGTGAGCGCTGTAACGTGACCATGTGGGTGTGGGGGAACAGGGGGTGGAGTGTTTCATGACGAGCCAGACAGGACGGTATCAAGCAGCACTGTGGTTTGTGTCAAACTGTTGGTCCCATTGTCAAGGTCGGCACGTGTTTCTGAAATCCGGTCATACGATTATCAACACATGTTTGTTTGCACATTTACCTGATGAACTATTTCTTCTTGACTCACTGTCTGTTTGTATGTCTGTCTGTCTGTTTGTGCATGGCACACTATTTTTCATTTTTCCAGCTTTCTCTGTGCATGCGTGAATGTGTGCGCGGGCTCACCACCCCATGTCCCCCATCCCTCCCGCGACCACTTCCCCCCAGCCACCCACCCACACACACACACACACACACACACACACACACGCATGCATGCACACGCGCGCCTCTCATTGCCTACATTTGTGTCTGTCCCTACGTGTTTCCGAGCGTCCCTGAAGTGCGCGGCGCGCGCAGCGGCTTCTGGAAGGAACGTTTCTCGCTTCCAGACTTCCCTGTGTGTTTCCTCCCAGCGGAGGCCAATTAGCGAGCTGCGCGTGTCCGGCGTTCAGGATGACGTGCACTGCACTCCGGGGACTCTGGCCCAGGGCGAGGAACCCACGCCCAGTACCTTGACCATCTCCAGGGAGCTGAGTGGTATTCCAGGTACACTCACCGTCCACCTTCAGTCTGCTGCTGATTACCGTCATAACTACCCCTCTCCCCCTCCCCCAACCCATCACAAAGTCTTTCCTCATTTTTCGGTTGGTTGGCAGCAACCATCTGGTGAGTGTCTGGTTATTGGGTACCAGGGAATGGATATGGGTGGGTGGGAAAAGCTGACGCTCCGAGCATAATATGCTGAAATGTCTTTTTCACTTTCTCCCCATCTTCCCCGAGGCAGGATTGTCCTCGGAACTGTTTCTGGGCTGCCAGTCTCTGGTGTCTGTGGAGGCGTGTTTCTCTCTGTCTCTGTCTCTCTGTCTCTGTCTCTCTGTCTGTCTCTCTGTCTCTGTCTCTCTCTTTCTCTCTCTCTCTGTGAGGGGATGGGTACGTGGGCTTGGGTAGTGTGTGTGTGTGTGTGTGTGTGTGTGTGTGTGTGTGTGTAGGAGGAGGTGGGGGTGAGTGGGGATTGACAGGGTGTGCGTGTACATGTGCGTGTTTGTTTTGGCGCCCTCAGCACTGTGATAGGTTATCTGGAAAATCTATTGAGAGAAACCTGTCCGAAAAAAATGAAGAAAAAGAGTTTGTACACACTGAAGAAGAAAACCAAGACATGAATCTCGAAACCCACACTTGATGATTTTTTTTTCACTGCAAAATATTGTTTCCCACCCCCTTCCCCCTCATCCCAATCCCCGCCCCCCCTTCCCCCTCATCCCAACCCCCGCCCCCCCTCATCTCAACCCCCGCCCCCCCCTCATCCCAACCCCCGCCCCCCTTCCCCCTCATCCCAACCCCCGCCCCCCCCTCATCGCAATCCCCGCCCCCCTTCCCCCTCATCCCAACCCCCGCCCCCCTTCCCCCTCATCCCACCCCCATCGCTGGACCCTTACCTCCGTCACGCCCCCCTCCCCTCCTACCCGATTCAAAATGAATAGCGGGTCTTCACTTCACATCACACCGACGACGCGCTATACTTCATCTCTTGATCCTCCTGACCCCATCACCCACCACTCCCACATACCTGTTCTCCTTTTGTTTTTCTCTGTCATCAGCATGACGACGTGGCGGAGAAGAGTGCAGCGTGATGACGACTGTATGATGATGACTGTATGATGATGACTGATGTGCTGATGATCCCTGTGGGGCTGTGGAGCAGGGGGAGGTAGTCGTGCCCCTTGTGCTTGACGAGAAAGCGGTCTGCCGCAACATTAAAGAAAGTACCACCGAAGCAAGGACGGGTGGGGGTGGGGGGCGGGGGGGTGGAGTGTGTGTGTGTGTGTGTGTGTGTGTGTGTGTGTGTCTGGCTGGCTGGCTGGCTGGCTCTCTCTCTCTCTCTGTGAAAGATTAAAAGTAGCCTTTACCTTCACTGTGTCTATGCGAACATAGGAAAGTAGGTATGCCCATGGAAAGAGGCATGGTTTTAAGGCCATAGAAATAGGTAAGGCCATGGAAAGAGGTAAGGCCATGGAAAGAGGTATGGTTTTAAGGCCACGGAAAGAGGTATGGCCATGGAAGGAGGTATGGTTTTAAGGCCATGGAAAGAGGTATGGCCATGGAAAGAGGTATGGTTTTAAGGCCATGGAAAGAGGTATGGCCATGGAAAGAGGTATGGTTTTAAGGCCACGGAAAGAGGTATGGCCATGGAAAGAGGTAAGGCCATGGAAAGAGGTAAGAAGTATGTTTTTAAGGCC
>NC_134884.1:13064050-13076550 GCF_041734735.1 Babylonia areolata
GAAGTGTATATGAAGATCAAATACGCACGTTAAAGATCCTGTAATTCATGTCAGCGTTCGGTGGGTTATGGAAATAAGAATATACCCAGCATGCACACCCCCGAAAACGGAGTATGGCTGCCTACATGGTGGGGTAAATAAACAAAAACGGTCATACACGTAAAATGTTACATGTCTGTCTGAGTGTGTGTGTGTGTGCGTGCCTGAAATCTGATTGAATGACACAGGAAACGAATGATGAGCGCCCAGTGGCAGCAATCAGTCGGCTCTACCCAGGTAGGCAGCCTGTTGTGCAAATGACCCCGTGTTTGTAAAGCGCTTAGAGCTTGGTCTCCGACCGAGGATAGGCGCTATATAAGTATCCATATCAATCAATCAATCAATGGGGCAAGCGGGACATAGAACCGTTCTCCGGGTTTTCCTCACAGGGGTTGGAACCCACGATCTCCCAGCCATTCATCCCATCACTCTGACCACTTGGCTGGTGTTGCAACATGGAAGATGTGTAAATGTGATCGTCCTGAAGGCTGACAGTGATAGCATTACCGTTATGGGAAAGCAGGTCTTTGAAGCTGTACTCAAGCTGTCTGGACTGACAAACAGGAACAAGTGCAGTGTTCTGGGCATGGAGGATTCTCTTACCTGGCTGTCGGAGTGCCAGACTTTCCTTATTTATGACAGCATGTGTCTCGGGCCTCGGTCTTAATCTTTGGTGTGTGTGTGTGTGTGTGTGTGTGTGTGTGTGTGTGTGTGTGTGTGTGTGTGTGTGTGTGTGTGTGTGTGCTTTATGAGTTACGGTTACGGGTATATATTATCTTCTGTTTTGAATGAAAAAACAACAATAAATGAACAAAATAACGAAATAAATGCTTTTTATTTACGTTCCCTTTCAGGTTCCTTTGACGATTACAGAGGGATTGTGCTCATAGACCTTCATGTGCCTTCGACGATTTAAGGAATGATATCTGATGAATGTGTTTGCAGACGTTAAAAAGAGACTGATATTCCCAACATTGTCCAGACGCAGACTGGAGGTGAAACTCATCTCTACTGGAGCTGTTGTTGTTGTCGTTTTTTGTTGTTGTTATTGTTGCTGTTTTTTTGTCAGTTTGTTTTGTTTTGCTTCATATTTCTTACAACAAACTAACAGGATTCCAAATGAGCCGTGGAAAACAGTTTGGGTAAAATGATAAGGATGTGTGTCTGTCCGTGTGTGTGTGTGTGTATGTGTGTGTGTGTGTGTGTGTGTGTGTGTGTGTGTGTGTTTCGTTTTTTTCTCCTTTTTTTTCTTTTTTTTTTGTGGGGAACAGTGGTGCTGCACATGCCCTCTGATGCACCTAGTTGTGTTTACGTCTTTTCTTTATCAAAGGATGTGACGGAGTCCATTGTATGGAACCCAGCACACTGCACCACACTGCACCACACTGCACACACCACCCTCCACTTCCACCTGCTGTACAGATACACACAGACCCCCCCTCCCCCCCCCCCCCCCGCCCCCCCTCACCACAGCTGCCGGTGTGGGTGGCAGAGTGGATATTTGCTTTCCTTCCTTATGATTCTCGCAATGTTTCTTTTCTTTCTTTTTTGACTTCTTGTATTTTTAATGCAGTAATTGGATACAGAAGTGACCTATAGGTGCTTTTGACTTGCCTTGAAGAACAGTTATTGTATTTGTTTGTTCGGGATTTTTTTTTCTTTTTTTTTTTCTTTTCTTTTGTATGTGTGATGTCGATGGTCTGACTGGTTACACTGCTTTTTGTTTACGGTTTGTTCACACCAGGTGGTGATTTTAGACGAGAGAGAGAGAGAGAGAGAGAGAGAGAGAGATTTACTGTGGCCTTTTCACTGTATTGGTCAAAGTAACCTGACACAGGTCATAATGACACAGGTAGGCTCGCCATGATCTATGACCTCTATGCTTGTCACTGACTGAAAACAACGATTGCTATTTGACCTTGGCCTCTAAAGGTCACGGCAGCCCTAGGTTTTATGGCCTTTTACTAGTTACCTTTGTGACCCTAGTTGGCTTCCTTTGACCTTTGACCTCGATATGTCGGATAGTCAAGGTGACAGAGACTTGATCGCAGTGTAAGTCACTGTGGCGGGGACCTTTCCGTGTAGGGTATTGTCCAACATGATGCCATCGATATGTGTCGATAGATCCCATGCAATAAGGGGCCATGATTACTGTGATTTATAATGACATAGGATCATTTGGCTGACGTCTCTGTGTATCAAGGGGCTGTCCACGTGTACGCACATCTATTTCTTGTCCTTAGATATGAAGGAAAGAGATGTGTGTGATTGCGTTGTCTCTGTCAGGGAAACAATTATCTCCCATACTGTTTCGACATTTTAATGATTTGATGCCGTGGTGCTGGTTTGAAAGATGTGTGCGGCTCTTCAAGTGTAAGAGTTGTTCTGGGAGAGGTGTTGTCCCCAGGCGCCCTGACAGTTTCCCATGACAGTATCAGCACTACACTGGCTGCTAGTGACGTCATACCAGGCAGGGCATGGGTTTTCCCATGACAGTATCAGCACTACACATGCTGCTAGTGACGTCATACCAGGCAGGGCATGGGTTTTCCCATGACAGTATCAGCGCTACACATGCTGCTAGTGACGTCATACCAGGCAGGGCATGGGTTTTCCCATGACAGTATCAGCACTACACAGGCTGCTAGTGACGTCATACCAGGCAGGGCATGGGTTTTCCCATGACAGTATCAGCACTACACTGGCTGCTAGTGACGTCATACCAGGCAGGGCATGGGTTTTCCCATGACAGTATCAGCACTACACAGGCTGCTAGTGACGTCATACCAGGCAGGGCATGGGTTTTCCCATGACAGTATCAGCACTACACAGGCTGCTAGTGACGTCATACCAGGCAGGGCGTGGGTGCATTTCTTCATGCGCCAGTGTCCCATCTGGGAAAATTATCATGAAGTAATTGGATGTGGATACATGGTTTTAGAATATACATTTACAAACATAACATGTTCTTGTGGCTGTCACAAGTCGTCAGTTTCGTCCTCATGACGGAAAGAGACCCTAATCTGACCCCCACCCCCACACACACCACTCCTTTGTGTTGGGACACTAAGAGACGGGGACACTTAGAGATAAGAAACTTAGATATGGGACACACAGAGACATGGATGCATAGAGATGGGGCACATACAGCGGCTCCTGCAGCTTATAACTCTGGTTCCAGTCAGTCCTTGTGGCATCAGTCAGTCCTTGTGGCATCAGTCAGTGCTTGTGGCATCAGTCAGTGCTTGTGGCATCAGTCAGTGCTTGTGGCATCAGTCAGTCAGTTTGGAACACCCCGGCATTGTTCTTTCTCCTCCCAACAGCTAAGAACTGGTTGACATTGACGGACACAGATTGACATCTATATCAGATATATCACGCTCCCCCTCTTCTTCACACAAAAATATGACCATCCTTTTAGCAGCCGCTGTTGGCCAGTATCCAGGAGGTCCTGTACCCTTCTGCACACTGACTGGGGAGACAGCCACCCCTCATGCTGTTTGCTCAGACCTGCTCACCCGCTGAAAGTGAAAGGGAGTCACTGTAACAATAAAGTCAACAACACTTGAAATGCATCAGAAACGTCTGCCAAGCAGCGAAATGATGAGTTTCACACACAGATGAAAATACTACTGCCAGGATGAGGGCAGCCCCCCAGAAAATCTATCATAAAAAAAACAAGAAAAAAAAAAGAAAAAGAAAAACGAATGAGGGGGAGACATAAAGCTACCAACCCAAGATAAATGGGGGTAAAAAGTAACCCAAGGAAAAAAAGGGAGGAGGCAAAAAAGTTTGGGTGTTTGCGGATCGTGTGACGTGCGGGCCAGGTAGACAGAAAGTAGGACGGAGAGAGAGAGAGAGAGAAAGCAGTTGCTGCTGTGGATCAGTCCCACATACACAAAGTATATACACCAGTCTGTACTCGACTTTGCTTCTGTGCTGAGTGTTGATGCACAAGAACCGTAAACACAGACAGTGGTGGTTTGATATCTTGGACACTGTGTTGCTGCCGTTTCAGCACTGCATTCAGTCTGTGGATTTTGTTTCTGTTACACAGCAAGACGATCTTGTTTTCTTTCAGTTCTGTAAGTTATTATCTTTCTAAACACGTCAGTGACGGGGATTATCTCTGGGCGGTTACATGAATTAGGAAGGCGAAAGAAGGCTGAGTACAGTATTAATCCCAGTATAAAGTAAACAATTGTCAAATCACATCAGAAGGTTAAGGAGCAAGATATATGTTTTACGCCGTACTTTGTTTTTGAACTTGTTGTTGTGTAATTTACAAAATGTGTTCAACTATTACAACGCTTCTTCTATGCACACATTCGGTATTTTTGTGTTAGAAATCAGGTGAAAGACATGACATTAAAAGAAAGACGTAAAAAGGGATAGAAGACAGTGAAAGTGAGAGAGAGTTGGGGTAATTTGGGGTGGAGGTGGGAGACGCCGTAATTTGTGTGCTTCGTTAGAAATGTTTGGTGACTGACGTGCTGTGCAGTTGTACTAATTTGTTTGTTGTTGTTTTTTTATGGTTTTCGTTGAGTGCTTCACGCACTCGTGAAACAATCTGACAGTTACTAAAATAAAACGAAAAATGAACAAAGAAAACAACGGACTTCCCTTTATCAGGAAAGCAAGCACACGAGGACGTGTAAGAGTACACATAGAACGTTAGGGCCTTTCTGTACTTTAGATAGAATATCAAGTGTAATGATCTTTTTAAGAACTATCACACTTCAGTATCAGCCCAGATTCGTGGCGACTTATTCTGCTGCACTTCACATGGTGTCAGTGAGTGAAGCACACACCGCCTAACATTTGTTGTGAACGTTGTGTTTGGTGTTGTTCATGTGTTGTGGTGGCTTCCTGCATGGAAGACACGTTGTGACGGCACTGGGCTGTGATGTTCACAGGTGGTCCTGTAACCAGCTTTTCACGGAAATGAAAAACCTAGCTCGCGCCCGAGACACCCGAAAACAACCAGAAACAAAGCATTCGCTCTCTCTCTCACACACACATTTCGACACACATGCACATGCGCACGCGCGCGGAAGCACGTACACAAACGACCTTGGGCCTTCTGTGAAAGAAACTGAAATCCATATCCCATTTTCCTCGTTGTGTGGTATTTTACGCTTGCATGTTGGATATGCAGTCATCCCTCGGTTTGCCGTTCTAACTGCGAGGGTGGTTTTTTATACTTGAAAATTCAAAGAAATAACAAAACAAAGCAAACATAAAAAAGCTTCAACTCTTTCTGGACAGTTAAGTTCCGGATTCCCAAAGTCTAAGCTCACCAGGAAAACAACAACAACAACTAGACCATAGGGAAAGCATTATCGGAGAAGTGAAATCTTCAGCAAATACAGGACCAAAGCCTAACGTCTGCGACACACATTTCGCTGACTGCCCTAGCATGTTCATGGGCTGTAGTTCCCATATCAGATTATTTCTTTGAGTAAGCTGTAATCTGTGTGATTTGATGTATACCCCGCCATTTAGACAGCCACATTCCGTTTTCTGGAGTGGTACGCAATGGGTACGTTTATCATCAGTGTTAGAGTCCATAGTAACCCACCACCGGTCTGCTCGTGTGCTGGTCTGATAGACAAAAAAACAACAACTCTAAATTAAAAAGAAAAACAGAACACATCCGATCTTTATTCGCTGTCGCTGGCGAGAATCGAACACCATACATTCTCTTCCGGGTTGTCTTCAGGTTATCAACCTGCTGCCCATTGCACCCTTCTGTAGCGCAGGTTAGTCCAGGTGTGTCACCGGTGGGAGATACATGGCGCCCACAGACATTTGACAGGACACGAACATTTTTCAGGCGGCACATTTCCCGAGCGCGCACGCGCGCGAGCGTGTGTGTGTGTGTGTGTGTGTGTGTGTGTGTGTGTGTGTGTGCCTGCCTGCCTGCCTGCCTGTTTCTGTCTGTTTGTATGTATGTATGTATGCATGTCTAATTGTTTGTTGGTGTTATTTTGTTTTGTTTGTTTTTTGTTGCGGGAGGAGAGGGGGAGGGAGGGGGCGGGGGGTGTGAATCACGAACAAGGAGAATAGAGGGTGTGTCTATCGTTCCAAAATAAACTATATTCCGTTGCTTGTTTCTACAGAAGTTATGCCCGTTAGATAATCACGATTATGTTTCAGTTTATGTGCGGGGTTTTATTACGGTTTTGTTTTCTGATTATATCTTCCTATTAATCATAACAAAGGCCACAATGTGTGATTGTGCATGTCTCGGTAATCCATGAACTCCAGCCTAAACAGTTTATTTCTTTGTAAACCTCTTCATTATATTCGTTTACTTTATGTTATTGTGGTGACATACATATTCGTTTTTATTTTACTCCAGCTGAGCTGTACTTCAGTGTGTCTTGGTAAACTGTACGCTTTGACTGACAGGCCTGTGTGTGGTCTACACGTTCCGTCAATGAGTGTTGACCTTTGAACTCAGAAAGAGTGATGGTTCATTGACGTACCTGTGGTCTAAACAACCCTTCAACCAGTGTCCGTAGTTGAACTTGAAACAGTTACGGTTTACAACTGTAGCCAATCAGCTGGCAATAACCTGCAGACCATTGGTGGTGGAGATGTGACCATGTGGAAACAGTGACTGTGTGAGAGGTCAGGGAAGGCGTGGATCACGTGCACACTGTGTGACCCCAGGTCCTTCACCTTGTGCAGACATGGCAAAACGGATCACGTCATGGGTAGGTAACTCGGAGTGTGTTCTTGGCTAGAGACAGTTGCTGCTGCTGTTGCTGCTTCTTCTGCTTATAGTGATACTGCTGCTGCAGCTGCTGCTAAAAGTAAGACTGCTGCTGTTGCTGTTGCTGCTGTTGGTTCTGCTGCTGTTATTGTTGTTGCTGTTGCTCTTAACATTTCGCTACTGATACAGCTGATACTGCTACTGTTGCTGGTCCGACTTTTATAACTAATTTTAATTGTGTCGCTGCTGCAATTACAGCAGTTGTTGCTGCTTTTATAGCTTTTATTGCCGCTGCTGCTATTTCTGCTACGAAGGCAATGCTAGTACGATGACTTGAAGATTACTGCCAGATTTGCCGTTACTTCTGTTGTTGGTTCTGCCGCTCTGTGATCACTACAAATGTAATTAAATCCTCTTCTGGTATGTTGGCGAAAGAGGAAGACGATGACAATGAAGAAGCGTGCTGTAGCAGACAGATCCAGTGTTTGGTGGTGATGGTCTGCATTCAGGGTCCCTCAGTGTTTGGTGGTGATGGTCTGCATTCAGGGTCCCTCAGTGTTTGGTGGTGATGGTCTGCATTCAGGGTCCCTCAGTGTTTGGTGGTGATGGTCTGCATTCAGGGTCCCTCAGTGTTTGGTGGTGATGGTCTGCATTCAGGGTCCCTCAGTGTTTGGTGGTGATGGTCTGCATTCAGGGTCCCTCAGTGTTTGGTGGTGATGGTCTGCATTCAGGGTCCCTCAGTGTTTGGTGGTGATGGTCTGCATTCTGGGTCCAACAGTGTTTGGGGGTGATGTTCTGCATTCAGGGTCCCTCAGTGTTTGGTGGTGATGGTCTGCATTCAGGGTCCCTCAGTGTTTGGTGGTGATGGTCTGCATTCTGGGTCCAACAGTGTTTGGGGGTGATGTTCTGCATTCAGGGTCCCTCAGTGTTTGGTGGTGATGGTCTGCATTCAGGGTCCCTCAGTGTTTGGTGGTGATGGTCTGCATTCTGGGTCCAACAGTGTTTGGGGGTGATGTTCTGCATTCAGGGTCCCTCAGTGTTTGGGGGTGATGTTCTGCATTCTGGGTCCCTCAGTGTTTGGGGGTGATGTTCTGCACTCACTCTCTGGGTCCCTCAGTGTTCAGAAACAGACTGCAAACAAACGATCCCATAATCACCACTTGAAGCGCGGCAGTTAGTTTTGAACACAATTGGTGTTTCCTCCGAGGTGGTCGATTTACATCAGACATTGTTTTACTTACCTAGGCTAGACAGCATCATAGACATCGATACCCAGCACGAAACAGATCGTACGTTTATCACGCATAAGCAGTTATGAACTGGGTTCACAGTCGTTTTGCACTAGTTCCTAATACTAATAGTGATGTTGTATGGTAATCGGCATGGAATATAAGCCAATCTGAAGAGGCAGTCTTACATTATGACATCATACTTTAATTAGTTCAGACATTGGCACAGTCACTCATGACTGATCACCAGTGTTTAGTGGTGTCTGACAGAGGTTTATCAAAAAGTTAATCAAAGAAGCTGAACATTTATATAATTTTTGGTTGCTGTTATTCTTATATCAGACCAGTTTTAATAATGATATTTGGAAACATTTCAACACAGAAATGTGAATAGCAGAATGCACACGCTTTCGTGGCATAATGTGATATAAAATCTAAAAATAGAACAATGATCGCTCTTCATCGATATCAGTAGTTCTCGGGAATGTTGTGTAGAAAAGCACAATAATAAAGAACTATAAACTAGCCATCCACGGCATAACTGCGGGGCGTTTGCCTGACCCATGGAATTCATCACGTACATGAGATTATGTCTGACCAGAAAAGCCGGGACAACCTTCTTCAAGGGATGACACAGGTGTGTGAGGAACAGGCTTCACGCACTTACCTCCTCCTTTTAGTGACGTGATGGCGGTGTCTCTGAAACCATACCTCTTTTCTCAGTTCTGCGTTAGCTTTCTTTTCTGCATTGATGCCGAATGATGAGGATGATGATGAGGTGAGGGTGATGATGAGGGTGAGGATGAGGGTGAGGATGAGGGCGGTGCGGGGCAGGGCAGGGACGCTGGGTGGTGGGCACGGTGTGCCATGGAAAACAACAGAGGGAAGGGAGTGGAACGTCTCCGCAGCTCCCTGCAGCCTGCATGCCGCCAGAGCGAGCGATGCCATCCATCACGTGTCCAGTGACGACACGGGAACCGGTGTGCCCACTGCCCTTCACGGTATGACACTGTGCAGACCCCGTGTGTCATGTCAGCAACTCCCTCCCCCCCCCCGACCCCACACACCCCACCCCTCATCCTTCACTGGCTACACCATCCATCTTCCTTCTTTTCCCCTTCCAAAGAAGAGTGCTTTCTTTTCAATCAGTACAACACATAATGAGATCAACAACAAAAGCAACAACAAACATTTGACATTGAATGAAGTCAGGAGAACCAATACTGACAATTAATAAGGACTATGCTGCATACCATCCACGTTCCTTCCGCACCCTCCCTCTGTCAAAACTCCTCCTTTCTATCAGAGACCTTTCTGTTTATATCCAGCTCTACACACCCCATGTTCGTACACTACTACATGCACACCTTGTGGTTGTTCTTTTCAAGCTCATAATTAATCGTGCTGGAGATGGGGGAAGGACAGATGGAGGATGGTGATTCACGCATGTCAAGCTGACAGGTTTTGTCTGACTGGACATTAAAATGTGGCAAACATTGATAAACGAGAAAGAACAAACAATTTCCGCATCTGTTACGAAACGAACCATTACTCCGAACCAGCGATGGTTAGTTCTTTCCAATGAGGCCACAGGCAAACTAGAGGCGTCAGTCGATGACAGCTTGTCGTGTGGAAGGTGAGACAGAAAGCAAAGGCCTTGCTAATCATCTTCAGCGTTGTCTGGTGACAAAGTATCACTGCGGGGCGTTTGCCGAACGAACCCAGGAAATTAATCACGTAATTGAGTTCCCAAATCCCATCAGAAATTTGATTAACCCACTTTCGGGGGCATTGGCTTCAATCGATGTCACAGAACTGGGTGAGGTATAACCTCTACATGATTCCCCCGTTCAGGGAAATGATGACGGCAGTTGTGGAATCACACCTCCTTTCTCATCACGGCTGTGAAATCACACCTCCTTTCTCATCACGGCTGTGGAATCACACCTCCTTTCTCATCACGGCTGTGAAATCACACCTCCTTTCTCATCACGGCTGTGAAATCACACCTCCTTTCTCATCACGGCTCTCCGTGTTCAGCGTGCCCGCAGTGCCCTGTGACAGGAGGTGAGGGTCAGTGTACCCGCAGTGCCCTGTGACACGAGGTGAGGGTCAGTGTACCCGCAGTGCCCTGTGACAGTGTGCTGAGTGGTGGGCGTGGTGTACTGCTGTCACTCACCCAGTCAGTGCCCTGTGACAGTGTGCTAAGTGATGGGCGTGGTGTACTGCTGTCACTCACCCAGTCAGTGCCCTGTGACAGTGTGCTGAGTGATGGGCGTGGTGTACTGCTGTCACTCCCCAGTCAGTGCCCTGTGACAGTGTTCTGAGTGGTGGGCGTGGTGTACTGCTGTCACCACCCAGTCAGTGCCCTGTGACAGTGTTCTGAGTGATGGGCGTGGTGTACTGCTGTCACTCACCCAGTCAGTGCCCTGTGACAGTGTTCTGAGTGATGGGCGTGGTGTACTGCTGTCACTCACCCAGTCAGTGCCCTGTGACAGTGTGCTAAGTGATGGGCGTGGTGTACTGCTGTCACTCACCCAGTCAGTGCCCTGTGACAGTGTTCTGAGTGATGGGCGTGGTGTACTGCTGTCACTCACCCAGTCAGTGCCCTGTGACAGTGTGCTAAGTGATGGGCGTGGTGTACTGCTGTCACTCACCCAGTCAGTGCCCTGTGACAGTGTTCTGAGTGATGGGCGTGGTGTACTGCTGTCACTCACCTAGTCAGTGCCCTGTGACAGTGTGCTGAGTGCCCTGTGACAGTGTTCTGAGTGATGGGCGTGGTGTACTGCTGTCACTCACCCAGTCAGTGCCCTGTGACAGTGTGCTGAGTGGTGGGCGTGGTGTACTGCTGTCACTCACCCAGTCAGTGCCCTGTGACAGTGTGCTGAGTGGTGGGCGTGGTGTACTGCTGTCACTCACCCAGTCAGTGCCCTGTGACAGTATGCTGAGTGGTGGGCGTGGTTACTACTGTCACCACCCAGTCAGACCCCTGCTGTCAGCTTCACCCACCGTCAGCTGACTGGCTAAGATTGTGCTCTGTGTGCCCTCCCTTTATTCAGTAAAGTATTCACTGTCATTAGACTGGTGGGTGTTTTTGTTGCATAAACATTCAAGCTTGATTCATTAATTTTCAAAAATGATTCTGATCAACAGTGACACAATTAAAACGAAACAAATCCCATCATCACTGACCGTGTCAAACTGACCCAGATGTACATAGTTCTGAATGATGGCCACATCAGTGTGTCAGGTGGACCAGTGGAGAGATGCACACCAACGTACCAACCATGATTATCTCACCTCCTTGCGTGTTGTTCAGTTCAGATTGGGTACAGCACCACGCTGAGGGATTCTCCTGGGATCATGCGGAAAGGAGTCACAGCAATCATGATCACAGGCACCTGAAAGGAGTCACAGCAATCATGATCACAGGCACCTGAAAGGAGTCACAGCAATCATGATCACAGGCACCTGAAAGGAGTCACAGCAATCATGATCACGGGCACCTGAAAGGAGTCACAGCAATCATGATCACAGGCACCTGAAAGGAGTCACAGCAATCATGATCACGGGCACCTGAAAGGAGTCACAGCAATCATGATCACGGGCACCTGAAAGGAGTCACAGCAATCATGATCACGGGCACCTGAAAGGAGTCACAGCAATCATGATCACAGGCACCTGAAAGGAGTCACAGCAATCATGATCACAGGCACCTGAAAGGAGTCACAGCAATCATGATCACAGGCACCTGAAAGGAGTCACAGCAATCATGATCACGGGCACCTGAAAGGAGTCACAGCAATCATGATCACGGGCACCTGAAAGGAGTCACAGCAATCATGATCACAGGCACCTGAAAGGAGTCACAGCAATCATGATCACAGGCACCTGAAAGGAGTCACAGCAATCATGATCACAGGCACCTGAAAGGAGTCACAGCAATCATGATCACAGGCACCTGAAAGGAGTCACAGCAATCATGATCACAGGCACCTCGCTTTTATTTCCGGTTTACCCCTACTACCAAAGACATCATCAACTATCCAACCTTTGAATCATAGGTGTGCTGGCCTGATTGGATGTTGTCATAGGTGTGCTGGCCTGATTGGATGTTGTCATAGGTGTGCTGGCCTGATTGGATGTTGTCATAGGTGTGCTGGCCTGATTGGGTGTTGTCATAGATGTGCTGGCCTGATTGGATGTTGTCATAGGTGTGCTGGCCTGATTGGATGTTGTCATAGGTGTGCTGGCCTAACTGGGTGTTGTCACAGGTGTGCTGGCCTGACTGGGTGTTGTCACAGGTGTGCTGGTCTGATTGGATGTTGTCAATGTGAACAGAGAGACGGGAATGTGACACTACCCACTTTCCCCCTGGACAAGGCTGGAAGAGGGGGAAGGGGCACTTTAAATCACTCTGAGTGAATACTTCACAGTGCTGACAAGTGAGCAATTGGTTTTTTAATGACAAATTATAGATCTACACCTTTCTCAGAATGCTATCTGAGTTG
>NC_134884.1:13081550-13084050 GCF_041734735.1 Babylonia areolata
AAAAAAAAATCATGGAAAAAAATTATACCATGCCAGAATTTGACTTCACGAACTTGTATTTGCACATCTTTCAACGTTATCTGGGGGAGGGGGGGAGCTTTAAAGTGTTGTTTTATTTCTTGAGGAAAGGATCAGATCAGATCAGCTGAGATAAGATAAGGAGGATAGGGTGGCGAGGATACTGTGAGGAATGATAAGTATACGACAGAACGAGATAAGATATGAACAAGGCGCAAAGCTGATTTCATCCGCACAAACAAACAGTGATAGCTGCGACAACATCTCACACGAAGGATCACTCTAGCCGCGCACTTTGTCCGATCAACAAAGCAACGAAGAGAGTAAAATGGTTTGTGGACAAAAACTTTTCTCCTGTCGTCTTCATCTGTTTTCTTCCCAACTCAGCGTAAAGCGCCCAGCAGTTTGGGAGAAAACCAACCACAACAAAACAAAAAACAAAACGAAAAGAAACAAATGCATTACAACAACAACAACAACTGTGTCGTATTTTCAGCAGCTGCTCTGCATAAAACATCACGCTTTGTTGTGCTTTTATGTCCGCTTTATGCCTCTCTCTCTCTCTCTCTCTCTCTCTCTCTCTCTCTCTCTACGCGTTTGTGTGTGTGTGTGTGTGTGTATGTGCGTGCGTGCGCGCACTTTTCAATGGCGTGTGTGTCGTGTTAGGATGCGGGAGAGAGAGAGGGAGTTGGGGGGGAGATAAAGAGACAGAGACAGAAAGAGAGACAAGGAGAGACAGAGACAGACAATGTGAGAGAGAGAGAGAGACTTATGCAATACGAAACAGGAAGCACACTGTAAACTACTCACAGACCTTCCAATCAAACTGGCAAGACGGACAGGAAGGAAGTCTTCAGTTCCCTGCGCAATTCCCGATGAGAGAAAGCAGCTTTGAATCCAAGACCCGTGGCGGGACAGTGTTGCACGTAATGAAAGCCATGAAGGAGTTTGATATCTCTCTGGTGTCCCTTTGTTAGCAGGCTGGAACTGGGATTAATGTGCCGCACGCACGCAAGCACGAACGCACGCGCGCACACGCTTCCATTGACGCAGCGCACTAAATTAAGATCGACCAGAGCATTAAGGGAAAAACAAGAACAAACGCTTCACTGGAATTAAAACAAATTAAGCCCCCATGCACCTCCTCCCACAAAAAAGATAGATAAATAATGACGGTAAATATGAGAGAGAGAGAGAGAGAGAGAGAGAGAGAGAGAGAGAGAGAGAGCTGCTGATATCAAACTTCAGCCAATCAGCCAACACTGCCGTTTCCACCATCTGTTTTGGGGGAGGGGTGGCCCATAAGTATCGTGGCCAACTAGGAAGCGAGTGTCCGTATGTTCGAATCCTATACACGGGCCGGCATCTTTACTCCCCGCCCCCTTCCCCCTCCACTGGACCTGGAGTTATAGTCTGGATGCTTGTCATTCACAAGACACGAGGAACCGAGTTCCCCGTCTGCAGCATGCGCTTAGCGCACGCGAAAAGAACCCACGGCAACAACAGGGTTGTCCTCTTTGGTATTGGTTTTAGAAAAAAAAGGGGGGGGGGGGGAGAGAAAAGAAGAAAATGCGCTTCAGCTGACTGACGACTCAGAGGACGCGGGTTCCAGCCCCATCAGCGGCAGGGATTTCCCGGAGTCCCATGGCCGGCTCTTACCCGTAACTCTTAGGACTAAGGAAAAAGAGTACAACGCACTCTGATGATCTCTTTGTCTGTCTCTTCATGGAAGATCTTACAATTTGACATCTTGCAGACCTTGATTTTTCCCATCTCAAAACCAAACTGATTTTCCTACCAGAGAGAGAGAGAGAGAGAGAGAGTAAGGGAACAACACAGACTGGAAACATTTTTTTTCTCTGCTTCATTTTATGGATGTTTGCTTTGCATTTGAAAAAAAACATTATTGACTGGTGTGAGGGTGGTGAAGACGTGTGAGTGACGTAAGATGTGTAAAGTCTTCAGCTGGCCTGACGAGGTACAGGGGATCGTTTCAACAGCATACTGATGCTCTTCTCTGCAAGCACGTCATAAAGAAACAGGAGCAGCAGCAGCACCTTCTCTCTCTCTCTCTCTCTCTCTCTCTCTCTCTCTCTCTCTCTCTCCCTCTCTCTCTCTCTGGGTTGAGAGGAGAAAGGGAGGGGGGAGGGGCTGGCGGTGGGGTTGGGGGGTGGTGGTGAAATGAGTGGCTGGGCACGAACAAGACAAGACAAACTGGAGACTGAGTGTTGTGCGCTTTGGACAACGTTGAGTTGTAATGAAAATGAAATATTGAAATGAAATATATCACAATATGATAATAGAACTAATAATTTGAAAAAAAAAAAACACCATTAATAGTGCCCTTTCTCTCTAAGAGCCTAGGGCGCTTTACATGAAAGAAAAAATGACAAATTACATGAATCATTCATGACCACTCTTTCTCAAAATTCCTCTCTCCCCAGACGACCACCACCCCCACCCCACCCCCACAACTCTTCCT
>NC_134884.1:13089050-13094050 GCF_041734735.1 Babylonia areolata
CATGCAGATGCACGAAGCACATATGCACGCACACACAGATTGACACACATACATACACTCTCACACACTCATACATACACAGACCCAGACGCAGACACAGGCACACCCCCCCCCCCCACACACACACACACACACACGCGCGCGCGCGCGCGCGCGTACACACACACGCACACAAACGCACACACGCACACAAACACACACACATATACACACACACACACATACACACACACGCGCACACGCACACACTAGTTGCAGTGTGTGAAATGCAAACCACCGAGACTGAGGCATGTTGGTTTGAATGTTACAGATGGGAACAGGAGACTGACAGTAACATGAAGCATTATCAGCTGAGAGAACACAGAGCTGGTTGTTGCTATTCATTGCTTTTTTTTTAAAGAGCTAATTGTTTATCTTCATTGATTTTGTTTATACTTCTACCGTGAGTTTCATAACTAAGTATGTGAGTGCCCAAACGCATATGGCTTTGCTTTCCCCCACACATTTACTGTGTTGTCGGTGTCTCCTCTCAAACCCAGAGGGGGCAGCTGGAGTTTTTGACACTGTCTCTGGAACACGTTTGGATGATTGCTGTTACTGTGTTATTATGGCGTTATAGAATGGTTGTGGTAAAAACAGTGGTTGGCCTTTGTTTTTTGTTGTGTTTTTGTCGGCTGCAGTATGTGGGGGTGAAGGGCCCATTGAGGAGTGTCCGCATCCGTCAGGGTGAAGTGTTCTCTGGTCGTATTTTATCATCAGTCACTGTTGTGTTATCAATAGTGTATGTCTCTGTATTTTATATATCTCTGGTGTGTGTGTGTGTGTGTGTGTGTGTGTGTGTGTGTGTGTGTGTACGCATGTTCTCTTTCTGTCTCTGTCTCTGTCTCTCTGTCTCCCCCTCCTCTCCACTTATCTCTCTCTCTTTCTCTCTCCCTCTCTCTCTCTCTGTGTGTGTGTGTGTGTGTGTGTGTGTGTGTGTGTGTGTGTGTGTGTTTCTCTCTATCTCCCCACTGTTGCTATGTTGGTGCGAGTTGTCCTGGGTCATGTGTGGAGAACGGAAGTGACGCGGGCTTCCTGTTGTTCCTTCCAGGGCACGGCAGCTCCCTCTGCTTGGGAAAGGAGTCACGAACTAACGAGTTATTGCTGATCAGAACTTCAACACACACACACACACACACACACACACACACACACACACAGTTAGCTAATCACTGTCATCAACAGCGTGTTTTGTGACCAGCTGCCATCTTCAGCGGATCTTGGAAACAGGTGTTGATTGACACTGGGTGGAAGGAGGGAGGGGGGATGTGGAGGACAGCGCCACCTGTGTGAACGTAAGCAAGGAGACTGCAGTGCTTTTGAAAGCACGGAGAAAGGTGGACGCATGCTGCCAGGAAGAGACTCCAGTCCCAAGACGGTTTATTTCACTCCAGGCCTTGGCCCGCAGTGAAGGGAAACGTGAACAGTATGGAACACTGATAATGATCACGCACATGAAGATAGAAGAAGATCTGCCATGATTAGTGCATACCAACTACCTTACTTTAGTGTACTTCACAGTGGTCTTGTCTGTTTCTTTTGCAAACGAAGGTATTCTCAGCGAAAAAACAAACCACGAAAACATGAGTAATAATGCTACGGTCACACACACACACACACACACACACACACACACACACACACACACACACACAGGACAGGACAAATCAACAAATTGTTACAAGAAATCAAAAGTGATTTAAACATTTCATCCACAAATAAAAGGGTAAATACTATAGTTGAAAAGTTCACAGATGCGTTGACAGAAGCATCTAAGTTAGCTGTTCATCATAAAGAATTCCGTAAAAAACATAACACAAAGCAGTCTAAGAAATGGTTTGATCAGGCTTGTTACATCCAAAGACGAGAACTGAAATCTTTAAGAAATGCATTAAACAGAAACCCACGGAACAGAACGATACGCGATAAGTATTTTTACATGTTAAAATCATACAACAAATGTGTAAAACAGAAGAAAAAATTGTATAAAAACAGGTTAGTTCAAAACCTGAACGAAGCTATCTTAAAAGATCCAAACAGTGTATGGAAGACTCTAAAATCTCTCAATGATGCAGAAACTCCCATAGGTAATAGTTACAAACCGATGAGTAACACAAAATGGATGAAACATCTGGAGGACATCATTGGGACACAAAGTAAAGTTGACCAAAGCACAAAAGCAAAAATAAATACAGAACTAAGAAACATAAACTCGAATATAACACCTTCGTATCTTGATTTTCCAATTTCCACAAAAGAGATAATCAACGCATCCAGAAACTTACACAACAAAAAAACGCCTGGAAAAGACGGGATTACAAACGAAATCATAAAGGCTAGCCTACCGGAAACAACAGAAATACTAAAACTGTTATTTCAGTCTGTTCTTAACTCAGGCACATTCCCAGATATGTGGAAAAAAGGAATTAGCATACCAATTTACAAATCGGGAGACCAATTAAACCCAACCAATTATCGAGGAATAACTCTAAACAACTCACTCAGTAATCTTTTTTGTCAAATATTAAACAATCGAATAACAAACTACCTCGAAGACAATAATTTACTATCAAAAGAGCAAGCAGGCTTTCGAAAATCACACAAGACCTCGGACCACATATTCATACTTAAAAAGATAATTGACGATACTTTAAGAAAAAGAATGAATCGCCTTTATTGCTGTTTTGTTGATTTTCAGAAAGCATTTGACAGGGTCTGGCATCACGCTCTAATGCTAAAAATGTATCAAATCGGTATAAATGGAAATTGCTTTAGAGTTATTCAAAGCATGTATGAAAATGCCACAGTTTGCACAAGAACTGATACGGGATTTTCTTCTGAAATACCCATATTGAAGGGGGTACTACAAGGGAACACACTCAGTCCCACTTTATTTAATATATTTATTAATGATCTCCCGAAATGTCTGGGCGTTACTGACTCACCATCCATAGACCTTGACAAAAGTGATAGTGTTTCATGTTTACTATATGCTGATGACCTAGTAATTTTGTCCACAACAAAGATAGGATTACAAAGGAAACTAGATAAACTCAATCTGTATTGTGAAAACTGGGATCTAAAAATTAACATAGATAAAACTAAAGTAATAGTTTTCACACACACCGATCCCAAAGTGCCTGTTATTTTCACAATAGGCAATGATATAATCCAGACAACTGATCAATACAAGTACTTGGGTATATTATTTCACAAAACTGGAACGTTCTCATTTGCCCAAGAGCATCTAGCCAAACAGGCATTAAAAGCAGCACACTCCCTCCGACGAATCGTTAAAAAGCAAGATATTCGTTTGGATATTGTACTGCAGCTTTTTGATTCACTTGTTTTACCTATATTATCATATGGATCCGATATTTGGTTCCCATGGGCTGAAACAAAAACTACCAATTCATTCAATACAGGAATGACAGATTTCTTTAGAAATTGTATTTCTTCGAAACATTCACATGAACAAATGCATATAAAATTTTGCAAACTGCTTCTAGGGGTACATTCTAAAACAATGAATCTGCCAACTCTAGCCGAACTGGGCAGATTTCCAGTTGGAATTCATATTGCTTGCAGAGTTCTTGACCACTGGACTCATATTCTGGATGCACATAATGATAGCCATATCAAAAAGGTCTATATGTCGATGATGAACCAACCAGACACAATTGAAAATCCATGGATACAATTTGTAAAGAATATTCTTCACAATGTAGGATTAGGTCATGTTTGGAATAATCAGTCGACATTTAGTAACAGCAGACTTAAATTTACATTACGCCAACAACTAAGAAATAGATATGTACAATTCTGGAAACAGAGAAAAACTGAATACAGTAGATTAGACTTCTACAACAAAATTAAAAGAAACGATTATCAAATTGAGAATTATCTAACTGATAAAATCGATCCTGCTCACAAACAAGCTCTTTGTCAACTCAGAATAAGCGCACATTATTTAAACATCGAACGAGGAAGATATGCAAACATTCCCAGAGAAGAGAGGTTATGTGCTATATGTGAAGTTGTTGAAGATGAATTGCATTTCTTAGATTCGTGTATCTTATTTCATAATTTGCGAAGCCATCTAATCACTACTATACAGCAGTATGATCATCAATCAAATGTGATCTCTAGAAAAATACAAAACAATATACTAAAACCAAGTGATTTATTCACCTGCGATGACTGTCAAAAAACACTTGCCAACTATGTATTTCAGTGCATGCGTATTAGATGACCGTTTATTTCTTTGTTCCCTTTGTTCTTTGTTGTGTCTATTAATCCTTCGGGATTTTATGACAATAAATGAAGTCAAGTCAAGTCAAGTCAAGTCAAGTCAAGTCACACACACACACACACACACACACACACACACACACTCACACACACACTGACTCACACTGACACACACACACACACACACACACAAACACACACACTGACTCACACTGACACACACACACACACACGACACACGCACCCACACACACACACACACACACACACACATATATATATATATATATATATATATATAACACATACACGTGCGCGTGTGCGCGCTACCAGCTCCCATCCTCCCAGCGCCGCCTCAACCTCCGTCCCTCCCACCCTCCAACCCACACCCCCACACCCACCCACCCACACGCACACACAACAAACGCCTCAGTGTTCACCCCTCCTGAACTTAGCATCAAACGAAGCGACAAAACCTATCACGTAACTCCTTCAAAGACCGCTTTTGAACGGGTGCCATTGCATACAGCCTCCCCCCATGTGTACATTCTTCTCGCCCAGTGAGGCTGACAGACGGTGATAGGCCCATGCACTTCAACCAGGTGGCTGTATTATTTCTGGACATATATAAAGAAGCTGCAAGAGTCAGAAGTGAAAAAGGTCTCGGAAAAGCACGGATTTTGACGGCATCAAGACATGAATTTGTTTCA
>NC_134884.1:13099050-13111550 GCF_041734735.1 Babylonia areolata
GTGAGGGGTTTCTGTGTGGAAATATTGACATCTGACCTGTTGCGATTCCGTCGGAAAGGTTGGAACACGTTGTACTTTGTTTTGTGTTTTCTGTAATGTTCTGCTTCGTTGTTAGCAATAATGGTCTGTTCCATGATCACACCCTCTCTGTCTGTCTGTCTGTTACTTCATTTCTGTTACTTCATTTCTTCATCGGCTACAGTGCCTGGTGTGTGCTGACGTCATGGACAAGTGGTTGCTGGGCAGAAAACGTAGACATGATTTTCTCCGCGCGAGTGGCATCGTCTTGAAAACTTCCACTTTAGTTCGGCAGTCAGTCGCTGTTCTCTTCAACCCGTGTGAAGCCAGCAGCATCGCTGTTTCTGCAGCATGGTCCAGACGTGGACTGAACATTGCGCTGTACAGCAGTCACTAAGGAGGAAGTGCGCATGCCTGGGATCGCGTTACCAAGAAACAGTCGTAGCGGACAGGTGTAGTGGGGCAGGGGGAGGGGGGTGTTGGAGGAAGGAAGGTGTGGAGGGTGTGGTGGCGGTGAGGGACGGAAGGGGGTGTGTTGGGTGTGGCATGACGTCATTTGTCTTCAGCAAATTAACGCTGGTGCTCAGGTGGTCAACACACACACTCATAAGCACACACACACACACACACACACACAATATATATATGTGCGCGCACGCGCGCGCGCGCACACACGCACACACACACACACACACGCACACACACATACACACACAAACACCCCCCCCCACACACACACACACAAACACACACATAAACATATAACATTATACACTCACAAATACACATACACATATCTCTAATTGTTTTACTGAAACTGATTTGACTGGCTGATAAAACGATCCCTGTTCCTGTACATGTGCGTGCGTGCGTGCGCGCGTGTATGTGTTTGTGCGTGTATGTGTGTTTGTGCGTGTGTGTGTACGTGTGTGCGTGTGTGGTGAAATAGTGTGTTTGTAAACATCGGAAACTAGGAAGGAAAGACAGTGAATGGTACGCTTGAAGCTCCACCCCCCCCCCCCCCCAGCCCCTTCACCCCCCCCCCCCACACACACATACCCCATACCCTCACACGCTCACCCCCCATCCCCAAGACCCTCCCCCTCCCCCCCTCTCCCCCATTGAAGCAGACCGCGGTGTGCAGTGTGTCAGGCAGCAGGCAGTACAGTGTTTACCTGGGGAGCCGTCAGCCAGTGTGTGTGCACCACGTCAGGGATACGTGTGAGGGCACGCGGTATTTGAACCGTCCATCACTGGGTACATGGAATGTCAACTGGCCTTCTTCGGGTCAACTGGTGTGTGTGTGTGTGTGTGTGTGTGTGTGTGTGTGTGTGTGTGTGTGTGTGTGTGTATGTGTGTGTGTGTGCGTGCGTGTGCGTGCGTGTGTGTATGCGCGCGCGCGTGCATATGCGTTCATTCGTGCTTGCATCTGTGTGCGTGTGTGTATGTACGTGTGTGTGTGTACTTGTGTAAATGCGCCTTGTTTTTGTGTACCGCAATTTGATCAAGCTTACACTTTGGAATTTGAATCATTCACACCCCCCAGGTGTTCAGTTCGTGTGTGCATGTGTATGTATGTCTCTGTGTGTGGGATGGTGGGGGGGATTGGGGCGGGGGTGTGGGGGGGTTCTGTGGGTCTATGCGTGTGTATGGAAACACACACACACACACACACACACACACACACACACACACACACACACACAGAGTAGATACCCGCCCACAGATACACACACTATTTGATGATTTCAATACAGGGACAGATGAAGGGTAGACTGGAATTGGCAAACAAACATAACCATGCTTCGTGTCATCCAAAGGCCAGTTTGAACAGTTGGTTTTCAAATTTGTTTTGAAAGAAGATACAGTTGGTCAATAACGGAGATCCAGAGGAAGGTAATTCCCCCGAGACCGAAGTTACTTGATACTGAAAGGCCATTGGACAAATGTCTTTGAAGAGGTTTTGAGGACTCGGAGAGCTTTTCTTCAGAGCACCTGAGTGAACGGTAAGGGATGTAAGTATATAAAGGACAGAAGATGAGTAGAGATCCTTTGAAATGGCGGTAAGCCAATATGCCAGTGTTGTACTGAATCCAGAACTGGATGGGAAACCAATGAAGTTGACACAAGAGTGGGGCAACAGGATATTGTTTTGACTTCCTGAAAACGACTCTTGCAGCATTGTTCAAAAACATCCGAAGGTGTGACAACAAATCAACAGGTGAACCAGGAAGCAGTGAACGGCAGCAGTCCGTACAACTTGATTAAGATCAAGGAAGACACAAGCTGAGTGGTTGCTTCAACAGGAAGATGTGGTCAAATGGTATGGGTTTTTAATGTGTTCATGAATTTTTGTTGTTTTGCCTACATTATTGTGATGTTGAAGTATCAATGATATCTTAGCAGAACACTATTGGCATATTGATTATCGCCATTTAAAGGAGCTCTCCCATCTTATTTATTTTCAGTCCGCTATACGGGGTTCCTGTTATCTCGGGTCTTCTGATGAAAATCTCTTCAAAGACATTTGGCCAAAGGGCCTTTCAGTATCAAGCACGTTCTGTCTGAAATGTACACATTCTATTCTTTTTTTGTTGATTTTGTTCTGAATTTGAAAAATGTCCAGAAAAAGAGAACTTGAAAACGAAGCAGGCCGAAAAGAAGAAAAGTCGAGGAGAAGAAGGAGACCCCCCCAAAAAAAAAGAAAAAAAAAAAGAAAAAAGAAAAGAAGAGAAGTCTCAGCAGACAACCTTGTTCGATTCAACTTGAAGTCGTCATTATGGACTTTTTTCTGACACATTTCCCTCTCCGGTACACGGACCCATCACACGTCGTTCTGGCGACGTAATGGGTTTCTCTGGTACCACAAAGTCCACTGAAAGGCTGGGCCAAAGTTGAATGTGCGTGGATGCCTTTGTAAAATCAATCCAAACAGACTACAGCAAAGCGTGCCACTCTGTGGTGTGTTTGACAATGATTGTAAAGATAGGACTAAGTGGCCAGTGTCGGTCTGTCCTTAAAAAGGGGGAAAAGATATGGGGGAGGAGGGGTGGGGGGGAGGGGGAGAGAAGAAGAAAGAAAGAAACGATTGTTCGATATTTCGCAGTTTTCAGTCAGTACCACTCCTCGAACTTTGTGCTTTGTGTTAAGTCCACACAAACACCAGTCAACTGACTGGCAGCGGACTGCGAAGCGACGAGCGTCGGGTACCGAGCCACCCAGCGCGGTGTGCGGAATATGTCTGGCACAATAGTGGAGGAAAACAAGGGAGGGTAATCAACACTTCATTCACACTTGCTGGGACAGCCTTGTGCATATATACACTGGCTGGCACACTCACAAACACAACCCTTCTGTGTGTGTGTGTGTGTGTGTGTGTGTGTGTGTGTGTGTGTGTGTGTGCTTTTCTCTGTCCCTCCATGTGTCTCCTCTCTCTCTCTCTCTCTCTCTCTCTCATCCCCCCTCTCTCATACACACATACACTCATACATCACTTACCCTCCATTCACACACACACACACACACACACACACACACACACACACACACACACACACACACATGAAGGAAAGTTTAAGTTTCCATTGGGTGTTGGGGGAAATGTCGACTGTGGTGATGACAGCGGGGCAGTGTTGTGAGTGAAAACCTCCCACAGGCTGGCGCTCCCTCCTTTCTGTTTCTCCTTGGGGAACTGCACGATTCACCATGCTCGTGCTTTTCTTGTGTGTGTGTGTGTGTGTGTGTGTGTGTGTGTGTGAGGTAGGAGTGAGGTGGGGGGCACTGCTCTGGCCAACACCTTTCTCTTACTGACCAGTTCATCTGTTCTTGTCTGGCTGTTGTTTTTTTAATTAACATTTTTTCCATCAAAACAGGAAATAAAAGAAACAAAGACAAAGTAATAATAATGGTATTTATATAGCGCTGGATCTTGTGCAGAGACAAAGGTGAGCAATGCAATATTATTTCATAACACTAACTACATATTATTTCAGTTATCATACACGCATGCATACATGCATACATACATACACCCGACATCACTGCCAACATACAAACTTTCATACAGGCAGTCTGACAGACACGCACCTGTATACACAGATTTTAATTCACTCATGTCTACATGTAACATTGTCAGTATTCAATACGGTATAGAGCATTCATAGCTTTGTCGCATGGCCAGTGATGACCAACAGTCTTTCATCACCGTTGTGTTTTTCTCTTAGCTTGTTCTTTTTCTTTTCCACTTTCCTCGCGTCCCTAAAGACATCCTCTTCTCGTTGTGGATGTCCGGAAGGGGGTGGTGGGAAGGGGGAGGGGGAGAAAGGGGAGAGGAGAGAGGGGGAGAGAAGGGAGAGGAGAGAGGGGAGAGAGGGGAGAGGAGAGAGGGGAGGGGGGAGAACGGGAAGTGGGTAGGGGGTCCTCTAACAGTGCTGTACTTAGTTTGTTGACTCACAACACTAATGACCCCGGCAACAGAACAACTGTGACCTTTACAGCCAAAGGAAAGAGTGTGTTTTAAGGCGCATTATTGTTGAGTGTCGTTATTTCAGGACAGGTTCCATCCTGTTCTTGTTGTGGCCGTCATACTGACAGAATGGCGAGGGTCTCAGAACGTCATGGTTTCCTGCCATTCCCCACAGCCTGACACCCAATTGTCTGTCAGCACGCTGGGCAGTGTTTTCCCTCACAGCGGCTTGGAAATATCCTGTGGCTGGCATTTTGAAATGAAAACACCGACCTTTACCACAGCTCACATAAATGGCCTTCTTGTGACTCTTCATGCCAGAGAGAGACAGAGAGAGAGACAGAGAGACAGAGAGAGAGAGAGAGAGAGAGAGAGAGAGATTTATATATGATTCTTTAATGTCTCATTTCAGCTCATAACAGAAGAAACACGACGGCTGGCGGGGTAGCTGTGTCGCTCAGTTGGTTTAGCGCCAGGTTCGTGGTTCAACATGTTGTTTGTTCGAATAATAATAATGGTATTTATATAGCCCTGAATCTTGTGCAGAGACAAACCAAAGCGCTTTCGCACCAGTCATTCACACGCATGCATAACTCTAAAACTGTAGAAACTAAAGACAAGGAAGAGGCAGGCAACGGAGGCTATTTTGGGAAGAGGTGGGTTTTAAGGCCAGACTTGAAAGAGCTGAGAGTGGAGACTTGACGAAGCGAAAGAGGAAGTTCATTCCAATTGCAAGGTCCAGAGACCGAGAAAGAACGGTGGCCAACAGTCGAGTGTTTGAATCTGGGTATACGTAAACAGAGTGCATCCGAATCGCGGACAATCAACTTAAACTGACCTGTCAATCAAGCTGCTGATAACAGCGCCTTGTGACTGGTGTGGTGGCAGTGAGTGTAGTGTGGTGCTGGACAGGTCCTCTCCCTCCCGCTTTCAGCATATCAACGCAGTGGGCGTCCACGTTACATCTGAATCTAACTAACCAACATGCCGATATTCAGTACTGTATTTAAACATTCTACAGTTAATGCATTTTTTTTCTTAACTTTCTGTTGTTTTTGTTATTTTTTTCTATAGTTATAATCACCGTGAACAAAAAAGATGACAAAAAAAAGAAAAGAAAAAAAAAACATCAGCAGAAAAACAACACAAGTACATGTAGGTAAAAGGTCATTTCCTGCCAAACAGTAAAACACCTAAATGTTTAGCTACGTTAAAATGTAAATAGCAAAGGTTAAATTGTGTAAGAGAGTGTGTGTGTCTGTCTGTTTGCCTGTCTGTCCTTCTCTGCATGGGCTCGCGTGTGCATGTTTGTGTGGGTTTTGTTTCGCTCGCGCGTGAGTGAGTTTGTATGTGTGTGGTCTGATACCTTGTTTCACACACACACACACACACACACACACACACACACCCACACACACACACACACACACACACACACACACACGGTTTACGGTTCCCTCTCGCTTCACAGTCTCGGTGTGGTGATTCACATCAGCCACCTTTCAGAGACAGCCCTGACATAAGGTGATGCTGTGTTTTAGCAGGCGGTAAACAACACAGATACCTTCATACAGGTGTTGTATACATGCCCCCCTTCACTTTCCTCGTCCAACTTCACCCCTTCGTTCCTTTAGGTTTTTCTGCAAAGTAAGCATAAACACAGCGTACAGGCCGTATCCACTTCTCTATAGATGTGTGTATCTTTTGTGTTAATTATTATAAGTACACAGCCATATTTCCGCTTTTGTGGTCACGTACATAGTGTAGCTGGTGCATGTATATGTGTGCGTTTGTGTGTGTGTGTGTGTGTGTGTGTGTGTGTGTGTGTGTGTGTGTGTGTGTGTGTGTGTGTGTGTGTGATTCTATGTTTTGATTTATTCGGGGTTTTTTTTCTTTTCTTTTTTTTCCTGATGATGGATACGATTATGTTGACAGACAAAAGAAAAGAAAATCGTTTTGTATTATGATGACAGAGAGAGAGAGACAGACAGACAGACAGACAGACAGAAAGCAAGACAGACAAAAAAAGACAAGAAAACGCAAGAAAAACATTCTTTATTCTAGAGGATAACAGAAAAGCACTTGTACGCTTTTGAGAGAGAGAGAGAGAGAGAGAGAGAGAGAGAGAGAGAGAGAGAGAGAGAGACAAACAGAGACTGAGACAGGGCGAAAATGAAATGACTGAAGGATTTTTCGCTGGAGGTTGGAGAAGGTAGAGATAATGCACATAATGTGTACACATTCATACACATACCCACACAGATGACATTCTGCCCTAAAAAATGAGACATCGCAAATACAGGAAAGCAATTAACATGTAATACACGAATCTGAAGAATGGTCGGAGAGTTTCATATGCAGCTTTAAAATACAAACAAACAGTAATAATGTCAACAGATGAGCAAGATATCAAACAAGACATGAGGATGGATAGGTGATATTTTTGAAGGTGGTTGGGCATTAGTGTTGTTTTGTCGTCTCTAGGAGTGAGTTCCACAGGGAGACACCTGAATAAGGGAAACTAGATTTAAACAGATCAAACCTTGGGATGGGGACATGTAATTTTGGGAGTTTCATGATGGATTAACAGGACATCTTTATATTGAAGTTGGTGGCGTATTTCCTGTCATAATCTTGTGCTTTGTCATTCCTTTGTTATACTCTATATGGGAACATATTTGCTTGTTTATTGTCTAAGTCCAGAATGGAAGTCTTTTTAAGGAGTATCATCTTGAGCCCCCGTGTATGAAGGTTAATTAAGTAATGGCTTGTTCGCACTGGCGGAGTCTTATGGTGTTGATGCGTGGTCTACAGGGGACTTGACATGTGCTTGAAAAACAATTTCCGTTGAGTGTTATTCAAGGAAATGCTTGACTTCGAACACTTGAAAATTTCGTGGGCTGTCTTTTGTGCATGGGTAATTTATTTGAGGATTACATGAGAGATTAGTGTCAATTAAAATTCACTGAACTTTATCATCATTCATCTGTCTAATAGGCTCACTTTTTGGTTGGATTGACGCAAATTTATATACAGTGTTTTGCCTCTTTTGTCTTTGAGAGAAAGAGAGGGGGGGGAGGGAGAGACAGACACAGAGAGAGACAGACACAGACAGGCAGACAGACACAGACAGAGAGAGGCAGAAAGAGAGGGAGAAATAGACTCGATTCCAATAGCACGGCTCTCAATGCAACACACAAGCAAAACAAACTTTCACGGCGTTGCACCAAGGGCCTCCGCCAGTCAGAAGGGCTGACCACCTGGCTGCTGATGATGTTGTTGTTGCACCTGTGGTCTCTGTGTTCTGTCAGTCTGGCTTCCTGACGCCGGGGGATGGGTTGAGGGGGGGGGGGGGGGGGGGGCACGATCAGGTGGCCTCCGTCCACGATTCGTCCTCAGTTTCCGACCCTGCAGATTCTCCGGATTGCTATTTGTCTGTACATGAAACTAAATGTCTATCCACTCATGTCTACATGTAACATTGTCAATTTCAATTCGGTATAAAGCATTCATAGTTTTCTTACCATGATAGTTTCATTGTCAGCACCACCTGACAGGGGAGGGGGGGGGGATAGGGAGGGGCGGAAGAAAGGAAGGGGAGAAGGAAGAGAGAAATAAAGAGTACTCCAGAGGGAGTGATTTAGATGGGGATGAATGAAAGAGGTGGACAGGTAAACACATGCAGATCGTCAAGCATGCAGACACACAGATAACAGAATCATAATATTATAATCACAAATTATATCACTTCTTTATGACTTTATATTTAGGAATTATTGTTCAACTGTTCTAAAACATGGATGCACGGGACTTTTTCCATGTGTGTTCGCAATCCCGAGTAGTATTTATAGTCTTCTTCTTCTCCTTCTCCTTCTCTTTCTTCTCCTTCTTCTTCTTCTTCTTCTTCTTCTTCTTCTTCTTCTTCTTCTTCTTCTCCTCCTCCTCCTTCTCCTTCTTCTTCGTTCGTGTGCTGCAACTCCCACGTTCACTCGTATATACACGAGTGGGCTTTTACGTGCATAACCGTTTTTTACCCCACCACCATGTAGGCAGCCATACTCCGTTTATAGTAGCAGTTGTAGAAATAGTAGTTGTAGTTCTTGTATTGTTAGTTGTAATGATTTCTGTGAATTTTACATCTGAAACGAATTTGACCCCCCCCCCCCCCCACCCTCCCCAAAAAAGACAACAACAACAGCAACAACAACACCAAAACATTTTATTTTGTTCCTGAAATTTCTGTTTCTCTGTTTCTGTCTCTGTCTGTCTGCCTGTCTGTCTGTCTCTATCTCTCTGGGAGTTACTACATAGCCAGTAAATGAACTGTTGGTTTACCCACGCTCTCTCTTCCCCCATCCATCTCCCCCTTCCCCAATGTCTATGTATGTCTTTGGCCGAAACACATTAAACCATCTGAAACCATCTCTCTCTGTGGGGCTTGCGATGTGGACGATAGACGAGAGAGAGAGAGAGAGAGAGAGAGAGAGAGAGAGAGAGAGTGACTTCTGTGTCTTGGTTATATCTGACACACTGACTTGTGTGGAGACACAGCCTGGTCACAAGCTGGCTTTTTCCTTGTCAACACACGACATGTACAATTATCCGTCAATGGAGCCGTAGAAGATTGGTATGGATATTTATACAGCGTCTGTCACACGGTCAGAGACCAAGAGGACCTCCCGAGGAAACTTGGAGCACTTTTAAACGACACCGTACATGAATATCATAACGTAGCTGCGGTATCATAGGAATGGATGCCAAGAATGGGTCATTTTTACTGGAAGAGTGCCAGACACTGACGGCACTGAAGTGGTGTTTGGGATGAATGGCAGGCAATAACCTGGGATGCCGTCAATCCACTGACGCAAAATCATCATCTGCAAATCATAAAACCAGCTATAAACGAGATCGATGGGGGCTAATCAATGCCATGCTCTCTCTCTCTCTCTCTCTCTCTCTCTCTCTCTCTCTCTCTCTGTGTGTGTGTGTGTGTGTGTGTGTGTGTGTGTGTGTGTGTGTGTGTGTGTGTGTGTGTTATCTATCCAGTATGTTCCGCACGGTGAATTTTTACATGGTTTTCGAAGCGCATCTCTTTTTTTCAGTTTTGTTTTTCACACGGGGTTTAATGCTGAGTTCTTATCGAGATGGAATCTAAACGTGCGCTCTGTTTTTCTCGTTTATAATTTTGTTTGTTTGTTTATTGACTCATCTATGAGGTCGTCACCCAGTGACAGTACCAGTGCTCTGACCTACTTCCTCTGATGTTCTCTCCATCTCCCCCTCCCACTCCCCCTCCCTCTCCCCCTCCCTCTATCCCTCCCACCCTCTTTCTCTGTCTTTCTCTCGCTTTATGTCTCATTATTTTTTGTATTTTGTTCATTTCGGTCTTTTTTTTCTTTTAATTTCCTCCTGCTTTTCTTTCTTCTACTTTCCTATTTTCTTCCTTTCCGCTTCAGTTTTCAGTGTCTGTCTGTTTGTCTATTTGTCTGTTTCTCTCTCTCTCTCTCTCTCTCTCTCTCTCTCTCTCTCTCTCTCTCTCCTGTCTCTCCGTGCCTCATCGTTCTGTCTCAGTCCTAGTGTCAAACGTCCACAGGGAGCCAAAAGGCCACCCACCAGAACGTACACTGCACTGCTGTTGACTCACTTGGTGTTCAGCGGTGACTGTGTTGATACATAGGCAGGAGGAGACACGCCGGCTAATCCCCCAGCTGACGACACTGAGTGACTGGTCTCCCATGGAGTGAAGGCCGCCGTCATGTCCTTCAATCGACAGTCCCCCTACTCCACAGCCTTGACACAGACTGACCAGAGACATGTCATGAGGAAGAAACTGAAACAGCTGTGCATGAAAAGCCACGTTTGGGGGACACTGATTTCTTTCTGCCACTTGAGGACGATGCTGGAGATGCTGATCACACAGCCGTAGAGATCCGTTCATGTTTCAGACTCTGTGACAGGACTGACTGTACTCTGTTTCATAAACTTCTGCATCCCAGGCCTGAAGGATACACACACCTGCACTGTTCACCAGGAAACACGGGCAACGATTTCAAAGCCGCCAGTCCGAGAAGTAACTGACACTCCAATGTGTTGGTCCCAGTCTTATCACGTGACCCATGCTGTTTGAGCTGGGGGTGGGGAGATGAAGCTAGCCACGGGATGAAGAAAATCCACACTGATGACTGATGCCAAGACGCTCCAACCTCCATCCCCTGTCGTCATGACACTGACCACCTCGCCATGACGGCTGTCTCTGCTTCGGTTCTCAGTGATTTGCTAAAAACGCCTGCATGGAGGTTTGGGTAATAACTGCCACTGGATGATGAGAAACAAATATGTCAAGGAATTTGAGATGATCGATTGGGCTATAACAACAACAATGTGATAATGTGACGATGATAATAATAATAATAATAAGAAGAAGAAGATAAAGAACAACAACAACAACAACAACAACCCAACAATAATGATATTAATGATAATGAAACACATCTGTCGCGCACTATGAACAGCATGATTTGATTCAGTCTGATCTCCTTGGGAACAAAATCGCATACATGCACATATACAGTTTAGGAAGCAAGGCTGTATTCCGCTGCTGTCGTGATCCTTATCAAGGAGAACAAGGACAGGCAGTGCTGTCACGTGACCTGTGAGTGTCGACAGCAGAATGCCATTCCAGCTGGAGCTGAGTCAGGTGATTGACACTGTCAATACAGGTGCCCTAATTTTTCTCTTTGTGGCCCATAGCGTTGCGGTAACGGCAGAACATGCTTTCCTGATTGCCGCATGTTCTCTCCGGATTATCCAAAGTCGGTCAGACTTCCACATCTCTGAGGGGGTGGGGGAGACGAGGGGATGGGATGGGAGGGGGGAAGGTATGATGGGAGAGGTTGGGGGAGGGAGGGAGGGGTATTAAAGGGAGGGGGGAGGGGATGATGGGAGAGGTTGGGGGAGAGAGGGAGGGGGTGTGAAGGGAGGGGAGGGGGAAGGGGATAACGGGAGAGGTTCGGGGAGGGAGGGGGTGTGTTGTGCCGTCGATAATCGATTTCGATGGCCGTGCCACTTTGGGCTTTATAATGAATGGTGTGGCTTTGGTGGATAATACCACCAGAGGTTTTCAGCGGTGGTTGGCAGCAAACATTCCTCTTCACCACACACAGCCAGGGGGAATCCATGCAACATGAAGTCTGCTTGTATCTGCGGCAACAATGTGAGTGTGTGTCCTGCGAGTAATATGTAGTGCGAGTAATATGTAATGCGAGTAACACCTAGTGCGAGTAGCATGTAGGGCGAGTGACAAGTTGTGCGTGACAATTTCATGTCCCCCGCAAGTTTTGTTTGTTTGTTTGTTTGTTGTTTTTAAATTGAAAGTGACTTGCTATCTTGTGCTCATTATCTGTCATGAGGGCCCGTGTGTGAGTCTGTGTTTCCTTTGAGTGTGATATCATTGTGACGCTGTTTCACGTTCACAGTTGTGTTCACATTATGTGGTGAGGTTCCATGTTGAATTTCTCTGAGGTGGGTTTCCGGGTTGTTGTTTTGTTGTTGATGTTGGTGTTGGCGGTGTTGTTGTTTTGGGTTGGTTTGTTTGGTTTTGGGTTTTTTGTTTTAAATCTGTAATGTTGTTTGTTTGTTTGTTTTTGTTGTTGTTTTTTGTCTGTTTTTGTTTGTTATTGGTGTTGTTGTTTTTTTTTGTCTGTCTTTGTTGTTTTTTTGGTAGTTGTTGTTTGTTTGTCTGTTATTGTTGTTTGTTTTTGTTGTTGGGTTTTTTATGTATTTTTCGTCCGTTTTTGTTGTTTATTGTTTTTTGTTGTTTTTTGTTGTTGTTGTTGTTTTGTCTTTTTGTTGTTCTTTTTTGTTTGTTTTGGTTTGCTTTTTGTTTGGGGTTTGTTTTGTTTTTATTTAGTTGTTGTGTTTTTGTTTGTACGGATCTTGTCTCTATTCTTGTCCCGTTTCTGTCTCTTCCTCTCTCTCGGTCTGTCTCTCTCTGTCTCTGTATATCTCGCTCTGCCAC
>NC_134884.1:13116550-13119050 GCF_041734735.1 Babylonia areolata
GCCGTGCCTTGCCTTGCCTTGCCTTGCCTTGCCTTGCTTTGCCTTGCCTTGCCTTGCCTTGCCGTGCCGTGCCTTGCCTTGCCTTGCCTTGCCTTGCTTTGCCTTGCCTTGCCGTGCCTTGCCTTGCCTTGCCTTGCCGTGCCGTGCCTTGCCTTGCCTTGCCTTGTCTTGCCGTGCCGTGCCGTGCCTTGCCTTGCCTTGCCTTGCCTTGCCTTGCCTTGCTGTGCCATGCCTTGCCTTGCCTTGCCCTGCCGTGCCGTGCCGTGCCGTGCCTTGCCTTGCCGTGCCGTGCCTTGCCTTGCTGTGCCTTGCCTTGCCTTGCCGTGCCTTGCTTTGCCTTGCCGTGCCTTGCCTTGCCTTGCCTCTTGCCTTGCCGTGCCGTGCCGTGCCGTGCCGTGCCGTGCCTTGCCTTGCCTTGCCTTGCCTTGCCTTGCCGTGCCTTGCCTTGCCTTGTTTTGCCTTGCCTCTTGCCTTGCCGTGCCGTGCCGTGCCGTGCCATGCCGTGCCGTGCCGTGCCGTGCCGTGCCATGCCGTGCCGTGCCGTGCCGTGCCTTGCTTTGCTTTGCCTTGCTTGCCTTGCTTGCCGAAATGTGTGGGGATTCTTTGTTTATGATTTTCTTTTTATTTGCTTTTTTGTTTTGGAAGAATGGTGTCACCAGAACTATCAATGCTTTCTTGGCAATTCTGCGAATGTAAACATCGTCATTAAACCTCTACACACGTCGTCTTGGGGTGTTTCATTCCGATACCCATGGTCAGGTGGCTTTTTTGCCGCTTTTGAAGTTCGTTTTATGATGCCAGCTTATCAAGTTTTTAGGTTTTCATTTCGCTGTTTGATGTTGTGAAGGTTTCCGGGATGGAGTCCTGTGTGTCTGTTGGGGAAGAAACAGTTCATCTGTGGCTTTCTTTACTTGAACGTTTCTTCACTATACACGATATTAGACGGAGGGGGGTGGGGATGGCGGGGGTGTGGATATAACTTTGTGTGCATGTGTGCATGTACGTGTTAGCGAGTGTGCGCTTGTGAATTACAAGTAGAATCAACCTGAATACAAGGGAGGGGGGAATGGAAGAGTGGAGGGAGGAAGTGAGAGAGATGAAAGGTAAGAGCAAAGTCTGATGACACAACCAATAGGCTCCACACGCACGTACGCGCGCGCGCACACACACGCACACGCGCATACACACACACACACACACACACACACACACACACACACACACACACACACACACACACACACACACAGAGAGAGAGAGGGGGAGGTTGCGATGTTTGAGTGATAACACTACACTTCCAAGACTGAGGGAACACATTTCGATTTTGGGGTTGTTGCTTTTTTGTGTGTGTGCTTCTGATGTCGTTAAACAAGAAACATGCAGTGCAACAAATAAGTTGAAGTCATCAGCTTTTTGCCTCAATCAAAAGAGCAACAGGTACTGTCCTTCTTTGATGTCAGCATGTAACCTTCCTTGCTTCGTTAGCATGTTCACCCAGTCAAGCGGAAATTTCGCCGGGTGCTGCGTTTGTTAATGGCAGTGAGGGGAACTGTTGTTTTGGCACGAACAGGTGGCCATAAAGTGTTTGTTAATGGCAGAGAGGGGAACTGTTGTTTTGGCACGAACAGGTGGCCATAAAGTGACCATCAGAGAAGGTGGACACGTGTGGGGGAGGGGTAGTGGTCAGCCAGAACGTGATGGATGTTTCAAGGCGCCACGAGTCGTCAGCCGTGCTGATGGCCAGTTACCTCTCACAGATCTCCCTCAGAACAGCTGGGAGGGGGTGGGGGTAGGTTGTGTGTGTGTGTGTGTGTGTGTGTGTGTGTGTGTGTGTGTTTTGTGTGTGTGTGTGTGTGTGTGTGTGTGTGTGTGTGTGTGTTTTGTGTGTGTGTGTGTGTGTGTGTGTGTGTGTGTGTGTTTTGTGTGTGTGTGTGAGAGAATTAGAATCATATTCATATTCATTAAATAATTTGTTATGAAAACCGTAAATGAAAGGTTTATAGACAAAACAATAAAGGGTTAGAAAAAAAAAGACGAACGAAACTAAATGTGAGGTGTGTGTGTGTGTGGGGGGGGGGGGCATGCGTGCGTGTGTGTGTGTGTGTGTGTGTGTGATTTTGGGTGGGAGGGATCTTTCTCTTCACAATCAGGGGTGGTCGTGTTATGGGCGCCATTACCACGGTTGACTAGCTGGACTAACGTGAAGGAAGGAGTGCAGACTAACCACCAGTCAGCTATCGTTCGCTGTCCAACCTTTGTTGTTTGCCGGAAAGTCCAGAAGACAGAGTGCAGGGTACACAGCCTTTGATTTGTGCTGCTTCCCATCAAGCTGTTGCCAGCATTAACTCGGGGAACTGGACATGGGGGCGGAGCGGTTAACCATCGTGGACTGACTGGTGAGGGCTTAGATTCGAATCCCGTCATGTTGGTAGGTGTTGGAGTGTCCGGCCTGTAGCAGGTTTGTGGTTTTGCACAGTTGAGAGAAACTGGGCTTTCTTAG
>NC_134884.1:13124050-13134050 GCF_041734735.1 Babylonia areolata
CAGGCCTGTTGCAGCATGGAGCTGTGACCCTGGGAAAGACACATTTCTTCCTTTTGTTGTCACCCCAGCCAGGGGTGAATGGCTACCTGCCTTGGGATGGGGAAGGTTACCACAGCGGAAGGAGAGGACTGGGCCCCGCCTTCCCATCAACAGCCCTGGACACAGTGGATACAATGTCACTGTCCTGATCCCCGTACAGTGCAACCCGGCCTTTAAAGTCAGTGTAAAGTCGGGTTTGGAGGAACCAGTGGCTGTGAGAAGGGGGTAGGGGAGAGGAGGGGGGTTTGTTGTGTGTGCATGGTGGTCGGGGATTGGGGTTTTGAAAGTGGGTGGGTTTTTCTGTGCGTGTGTGTCTGTATTGCGAGCGCGTGCGTCTGCTACATTGGTTGCATTCATGCGAGCGCGCGCGCGTGTATGTGTATATGAGAGAGAGAGACAGACAGACAGACAGGCAGCCTGTGCTGATTCGTGTGCGCGTGTGTGTATGAGAAAGAGAGACAGAGAAAGGGAGAAAGAGAGACAGAGAGATATATAGAGACTCTGTGTGTGTGTGTGTGTGTGTGTGTGTGTGTGTGTGTGTGTGTGTGTGTGTGTGTGTGTGTGTGTTTGATTCTGGATCGATTTCACAATGCTAGAGTCAGAGACAGAGAGGTCGAGCTCTGTAAGCAAGGACAGTGAGTTAGATAAATAGGGTACCCTGGAAAACCGAGTTCGGTGTTGACAACTTGGCATTCCGATACCGGCACCTGTGCTGTTTTCTTCCGCCATTGGTACGTGGAAGACAGTCAAAACAAAGTTGTGTGTGTGTGTGTGTGTGTGTGTGTGTGTGTGTGTGTGTGTGTGTTGTGGGTGTGTGTGTGTGTGTGTGTGTGTGTGTGTGTGGTGTGTGTGTGTGTGTGTGTGTGTGTGTGTGTGTGTGTGTGTGTGTGTGTTGTGGGTGTGTGTGTGGTGTGTGTGTGTGTGTGTGTGTGTGTTGTGGGTGGGGTGGGTGGTGTGGAGTGGGCAGGGCTGAAAGGAGCTGGTGTTACTGCCACAGTAGAAAACATTAAAACTTATGAAGTACACACATACAAATGCACACACGCACGTACGCAAGCAGGCAGCCACTCACGTTCCCCCCTCTCTCTCTCTCTCTCTCTTTCTCTCTCAAACACACACACACATACACACACACGCACACACACGCACACACACACACTCTGACTCTGTCTTTGTCTGTGTCTCTCTCTGTCTCTGTCTCTGCCTCTCTATCTGTTTGTCTGTCTGTCTCCCTCTCTCTGTCTCTGCCTCTCTATCTGTTTGTCTGTCTGTCTCCCTCTCTCTGTCTCTCTGTCCATCTCCTCTGTCTGTCTGTCTCTCTTCTTCTTCTTTTCTCGATTATTATTCTTGCCCAGAGGGCCGGATGTAAACAAGTACTTTGAGCTGACTCCTTTACCCTCATAAAATCTCTCTCTCTCTCTCTCTCTCTCTCTCTGTGTGTGTGTGGACTCAGTGTTTTGGGTCCCTGCACGGTGTGTGTTGGCAAGGAGTGTGTATCCTCTTCCAGTTAATCTTCCGGTTGCATGAGTTGCCTTCATGTGCTTTGATGTGCTGTGCTAAGATCGTTATGTAGGGTCGCTTTTTTGCCTTTTTCTTTATTTTTTCCCCCCTGCAATGTTGTGATTTTTAGTCTTGTTATTTTCCGTTGTTTATTTCTTTTTCATTTTGTATGTCTTTCGGTGCTTTCAGTTTAATTTCTTCTATATGTCTGTCTCTCTGTCTCTGTCTCTCTCTCTCCCTCTCTCTCTCTCACTCTCTCTATCTCCCCTCTCTCTCTCCTTCTTCCTGTGTCTTTCATTGTTCTCGCTTTCTTTCTTTTTCTTTTTTTATATTCACTTTTTGTTTCGGTCCCATTGTTTTTCTTTTTATACCTTTCCTTCGCCCCTTTCTTCTCCTTTTCCCTGCCCTTCTGTTCTGATCATGAGGCATTCTACAAGCCAGTCACTCCGGAATTTGCCTTCAGTTAACATAACATCGATAGTCAGTGCATCGATAGGTCAATACAGCCACGTGGTGACATCATGAGGTGCTACACAACCACGTGGTGATATCATGAGGTGTTACACAACAACATGGTGATATCATAAGATGCTACAACCACATGGTGATATCATAAGACGCTACAACCACATGGTTACATCATAGGGCGCTACACAACCACATGGTGACATCATTAGGTGTTACAACAACATGGTGATATCATAAGATGCTACAACCACATGGTGATATCATAAGACGCTACAACCACATGGTGATATCATAAGACGCTACACAACCACATGGTGATATCATAAGGTGCTACAACCACATGGTGATATCATGAGGTGCTACACAACCACATGGTGATATCATGAGGTGCTACAACCACATGGTGATATCATAAGACGCTACAACCACATGGTGATATCATAAGACGCTACACAACCACATGGTGACATCATAAGGTGTTGCGACCACATTGTGATATTATAAGACGCTACACAACCACATGGTGACATCATAAGGTGTTGCGACCACATTGTGATATCATAAGACGCTACACAACCACATGGTGACATCATGAGGTGCTGCACAACCACATGGTGATATCGTAAGACGCTACACAGCCACATGGTGATATCGTAAGACGCTACACAGCCACATGGTGATATCATGAGGTGCTACACAACCACATGGTGATATCATAAGACGCTTCAACCACATGGTGATATCATAAGACGCTACACAGCCACATGGTGATATAAGACGCTACACAGCCCCATGGTGATATCGTACGGTGTTTTTGTTGTTGTTGTTGTTGTTTTGTTTTTTTTTTTTTTTTTTTTTTTTTTGCTTTTTTGTTTGTTTCTTTGTTGTTGTTTTTATCCTGTGATTCCATCTCCCTGACCCCCACCTCCTTCCCTGCCCTCCACCCTCCCCGCGAACCCTCCTTCCACCTTCTTCAAGTCTCCATCCGTCACGTGTACAAAGTACCTACAACACCGGGTAGGTTACTTCAACCCCACCCCTACCCCCACCCCATCCCCCACCACCACCACCTCATCACCAACCCCAGCCCAACGCCGCACCCTCACCACCCACCCACACAGTGCATTTTAGTCAGACATTAACTGTCTCTGTTACATTTTTTTCACCCGCTGACTCGCTCCAAACTTCCGTTTTCTCGCAGTTTGGTTTTTATCAGCTCAGAGTTTTGGTTTTGGTTTTGGTTTTAAATCTGCCATGGAGAGCTGTGAATGTGAAGTTAGGACTTTGTGGGTGGAGGGTGCGGGTTACCTTTCCACTGTCAACACAGCAACCAAACGATGCTCTCTTACATTATCAGTTTTCGCCTTCATACTTTACAGTCTGCCTGGCTGCTTGTCTGTCTGTCTGTCGGCCTCTGTGTGTGTGTGTGTGTGTGTGTGTGTGTGTGTGTGTGTGTGTGTGTGTTTGGAAAACTCTGATCCCACCACCTGTTTAACAGAATGCATGTTGAGCTGTGGTGTGGGTGTGTGTCAGTCAGTGCGTGCATGTGCGTGTGTTTTACAGAATGCATGTAGAGCGATGGTGTGTGGGTGTGTGTGTGTGAAGAAAACTGCAATCCACCCACCTGTTCTGCTGACTATAATCATCAAGAGCGGTGTTTCAGTGCACTCATGTATAGCCAATGCTTTCACTGCCCCTTTCTCACTGACTTGGTGACAGACAATAACACACACACACACACCACACGCACACACACACACACACACACACCACACGCACGCACACACACACACACACACACACACACACACAGGGGGAAACAGTGGAGACAGTGGGTGCGGTGTGTGCACGCGCGCCCCAAACAGCGAACCAACAGGTGTGCTGCACGTCACGCAAGGAACTCCCCCACCACCACCCTCCCCAACACCACCTCCTTCCATCTCTCCCTCCTTTCCTCCCTCCCACTCACACCGCTTTCTCTCCACTGCTATCACCACCACCCACACGTAAACGAACAAAACAACAAAAACAACAACAAAACAACCAAAAGACGAAACTTCAGCTGGTATGCATAGGGTTATTCGACCTCGACCAACTGCTGTGCAAAGCTTTTGCCTTGAGTGACAGAGAGAAAAACCACGTGACCTCCTTCCTTCACCCACTGTTTGACGACGCGAGACATTATCACAACAATTCAGACGGCGGCACTTTTTCTTCGCCCTTTTTTCCCCTTGTCAGAAATGCACTGGAAAAAAGTGAAGAACGTGAAGAGACAGAAAAGGAAGGTGGTATATATGGGGGGGTGGGTGGGAGGTAAGGAGAAGGGTGAGGGTGGTGGATGAGGGGTGAGTGGGAGAGTGGAGTGGTCTATCCTGTAGAGGGAGGTGTGTTGGGAGGGGGGTGGGTGTGGAGGGTCGCAAAAAGGGGGAAGATGGGATTTCCCGCGCGCCTTTCGTGAACGCGCGCGCGCGAGTGAAGAGGCGAGAATTTTGGTCTCTCCCTCCCTCTATCTCCACTCTTTTACTTATTATATCCAGCGATTTGCTTGAACAACTTTTTTCCGTGGTTCTCTTTTGGGAGAAAAAAACACCCACTTGTTTTCTGTCTCGTTCCCCGAGTGTTCAAGTCTTAATAGGAAGCAGCTGCAGACTTGTGAGAGGTTTACGTGTGTGGGAGTGTTTCTGATTTTTCACTGGCTTAATTTTGGGGTTTGTTTTCTGATTTGTCTTTTTTCTTTTTACAGTGTGTTTTTCTTCAGTGGTGCAGAATGTGGTTGTGCTTGACGGGAGCAGGACGGGATATGTTTTAACGATCATATAAACCAAGGCTGTGTTCCTGACGTGGCCAGCGCTGTGATTTGTTATAGTTGTTGTGGTGGTGGTGGTGGTGGTGGTTGATGTTGTGGTGGTGGTTGTGTTGAAAGGAGTGGCGACGGTGAGTTTTTGGATTCATTTCCACAAAGCTAGTGCTGGCTTTAACAGTGAGAGAGACTGAGAGGATCGGTTTTTGATGGAGTATGACTGTGTGACTTGACGTCTGTTGTGTGACTGACAGCGTTGTTTCTCAGGCAAGTATTCCACTTTCTTATATTCATATTTATCATTGCTTTTCGCTACTGTCTCTGTTGTTTATATATTTATAAACCCAGGTCTCAGTGTCTGATTATGTTTTTCCATGTGTGTGCAAGAAGCGTCAAGAATAGGGCTGTGTCCTGGTGTGAATTTGACACCTCAATGATGACAGATGTTGGCCGGCGTGGAGAAACAGAGGGGGTAATGACTGTAAAATAGATCGTCGTCCAAAAGGGAGATCAGTGTGCATATGAAGCAGCACCTCTCTCTCTCTCTCTCTCTCTCTCGCACACACACACACACACACACACACACACACACACACACACACACACACACACACACACACACACACACACACACACACACACACACACACACACACACACAGAAAGAGAGAGAGAGAGTCAAAGGTCATGGAGTTGGCCGGGTGAATGACTGACAAAAAGACGATGACAGCCCCAGAAAGGGAGTGACCTTGTGAGTGACAGAAAGATCAGCAGAGAAGTGGATTATTTGTTCACGGCATGTTGACAGTTCACGATACATGGAAAGGGGAAGGAGTGAGACACGTCGATGCTTTGTCAAAGATGAACATAGTTCCATTGGAAAGACCGAGAGAAGACGGAGGGTCGATAAAATAAACATACAAAAGACACAGTTCTACAAATAATACGCATGTGCATACTTCTTAGAACAGAATATGTCTTTATTACCAAGTGAACTGGGGTCACAAGGAATTTTGGAGGGATGCTACATAAAAAGATACAGGCATGAACAGAAAACCAAAGTAGACAAACACAGATAAAGTAGATGTTTTAATATATACATGTTCATTATCAACATAAGAACGTGTGCATGCACACTCGCACTCACACGCACTCTCTCTCTCTGTCTGTCTGTCTGTCTGTCTGTCTCTCTCTCTCGGGCCAATGTGTGGTGCTTCAGTTGAAGATGAAACTAATTTCCTGTTTATGTATATTGTGAAGAAATTCGAAAGAAATGCTTAATTTTCTACGGTGAAAACTTACAGAACATGAATCTTACCAGTACGCTTTTGATAGATGATGAAGTAAGAATAAGATCAGCGGCTAGCGAAATTTATCGCCCTAGCTTGGGATTGTCGGGATAAAAATTATCTTCGGAAGCCTTATGTTATCGAACAAACACTTACCGTGATGCCAGCTCCACAGTCTATAATTCTGAATGACTTTGTACAAAGTCGGATGGTCGAGAGGCTCAGTTTTTAAAATTTTTCTTTTTAATCTTAACAATATGTTGTATTTTATGATTTTGTTGTTGCTGTTGTTGTTTGTCGTTGATTTGATTCTTACTCTTAGCAATGTGTCAGTTTCTGTGTGAAGCGCCGTTATTCTTTTGTTCATACAATGTCCCCCTTGCCAAAGGACAGTATTGGCAATGGCAATAAAACAATGTCCGTGTCCGTATCCGTGCCCCCCCCCCTCTCTCTCTCTCTCTCTTTCATCATAGTCCACACATGTTTGACCATAAACCGCACATTGCATACAAATACGGTTGATGACTTCAGGAATGTTAAGATGGTTGTTGATTCTTTACACGCTCTGGATTTGTTCGAGAGACAGGGCACTGACTGACTGCTGTGGGGAAAAACAATTGACGAAGCAATTGGTCTTAGTCCTAATACTTCTACAATCCGTGTAGTGTACAGTGAGGGGTTACACCTGGAAATGCAGTCTGTAGCTTTCTAGGGACGTGTCCTATCCAGCACCACCTTCTTCACTGATCACAGTGGTGACAGCCAGCATGGACTGGGGGTTCTGTTCCAGAATTCAGTGTCTGGGATAGTGTTTGGCCCAAACATGTTCAGAATTTAGCGTACAGTAGACAAAGAATTTCGTGGATGAGGCTCTTGGTGACTTTCCGGAACTCTGATCCACACAAGAGATTGCTGAGAATGTTGCTCCCGAACAGTGGTGTCTTGGTGTGGGTGCTGATGCCCCCCCAGTCTTTGATATAATACATAGTCATGAGGCCTGCCTGGCCATGGAGGCTCTTGTCTTCATTCCCTCTTCTGCTTCACCACGGCACACGCTGTCAGGTTTGAGCCAAGGCGAATACAGTGTTGTGCATCCTCCATGTCTTCTCCCTGTATTGGACCGGGTCATCACTGGCTTGCTTTGTCCTCACGTGTCTGGCCCCCTTACTGCTGACCTTCAGTCCGTGTCTGCTTTGCTGTTTGTGTGTGTGTTTTTTGTTTTTGTTTGTTTGTTGTTGTTTGTTTTTTTTTTTGGGGGGGGGGAGGAGGGAGGAAGGTGTTGGGCTGGGAGGGGGGGGAGGGAGGAAGGTGGTGGGCTGGGGGGGGGAGGAGGGAGGAAGGTGGTGGGCTGGGGGGGGAGGAGGGAGGAAGGTGGTGGGCGGGTGGGGGGGGAGGTTGTTGTTTTTTTTCCTTGCGAGTTGATTTCGAAGAAATATGTCCTCGCCCTAAAGCTGACCATTGATGGCCCCTCCACACACATCACACACATGCACTCCCTTAACTCCCTTGCTTCAAAAGGTGAATAATGCTTTCTTTATGAAAAAAAACAAACATAAATAAAAACGAAAAAGAAAAGAAAGGAGAAAAATCCCGGATCCTGATTCAGCCAAGGATCACCGCCCATCCCTTTCTCATTTGACCCCACCACCCCATGACCTGTCACTTCACAGTGTCATAGAAACCCATTGGTTGTTTCTCCAGATATCACCTCCACTGTTACCTTTTGTCAGTGTCGCCATAGTCAAGACTTGTTGTCACAGTCGCCATGGTGAAGACCTGTTGTCACAGTCGCCATGGTGAAGACCTGTTGTCACTGTCACCATAGTGAAGACCTGTTGTCACAGTCGCCATGGTGAAGACCTGTTGTCACTGTCACCATAGTGAAGACCTGTTGCCACTGTCGCCATGGTGAAGACCTGTTGTCACTGTCACCATGGTGAAGACCTGTTGTCACTGTCACCATGGTGAAGATCTGTTGTCACTGTCGCCATGGTCACCAACAGAATCTGAACCAGTGGGTCCTTGGCCTGTAGCGGACACTTCCACTACTTTTTCGGAGCATCCGTCCACAACTGAACGTGTTGCGTTATGGTGCTGTCAGACAGACAGACAGGCCATGCGGGCAGACAGACAGATAGACAGACAATTAGACTTGACTGAAAACATAGACTCCTTTGCGGAGGCGCTCGCAATCACCTTAAGAACCGACATAAGCATTATGACAGTAACGGACATAATTGTCGATAACATGTTCATGTTTTGAAAGACACGACTTTGATCGTCCTTTACAGTGTGTCACATGTAACATGTGGTGTAGTGTATGGATCACTCAGCTCTTTTTGACGTCTGTCTGAAACTGACACTGACACTGACACTGACACACTCCCAGCATCCTGCTTCAAGCCACACAAAGGAAAGTCCACTCATTCTGAAATGATTGTAGTACGGGTGAGAGAGAGAGTGAGTGAGTGTGTGTGTGAGAGAGAGAGGGAGAGAGAGAGAGGAATAGACAAAAGACACACACACACACACACACACACACACACACACACACACACACACACACACACACACACATACACAAAGAGAGACAAATGGAAGTTGTGGCAGAAGTGGCGATGTCGGCTTGTGTGGTGTTGACAATGATGAAACGAATGCCAAGATGGCGGAGAGAGACAGAGACATCACAGACAGCACACACGGCGAGAAAACCCAGACAGTCATACAGTCAGACAGTCCCACATTATATGAAAATAGCCAAAGAAGTGGGGGGGTCTCTTTGTGTCATGTTGACAAATGAATGGGAAAGAGAATATGAGAAAGAGAGTGAGAGAGAGAGAGGGAAAGAGAGTGATGAAGCACAAAGAGAGAGAGAGAGAGAGCGACAGACAGACAAACAGACAAAGACAGATAGTCGGAATATAGCCAAATGTATCTTTTCTTTCATGTTCATGATTAAACGAATGTGAAAAAGATATATCGCATACGCTCTCTCTCTCTCTCTCTCTCTCTCTCTCTCTCTCTCACACACACACACACACACACACACACACATCCACGCACACATCCACGTGCGCACACACACACACAACACCTCAACAATTATACAGATGAGAGAGAGAGAGAAGAGCAGCAGACAGACAAGACAGAGAAGACAGGTGTAGGAGAGATAGCAGAACAAGTGGAGATAGCAGGCCCTGTATGTTGACAATGAAGCGAGTGTGAACACAAACACAGACAGGGCTTTGTTGAAGCCCTTCTGATGCTCTGTCAACTTCAGTGCAGGTCAGGTTAGAAAAAAGAACAGAACTGAAGAAAGAGAATGAAGGAGCAACAACGATGAGAAGAAAAACAGCACTCTGTGGGTTGAAGTACAGGAGCTTCTTCGTCTCATCATTATAATGTTCTTTTTCTGGAAAGAGCATGGGTTTTTAAACTTTCGTGGAAAAAGGTACGTAGTCATATGTGCCCCATCTAGCTTTACAGCATAGCTCTTGGCGTATTGACTCTGAATTTGTAAGTTTTCACTCGAAAAAACAACAACAACCAACAACTATAAATCAGTCGACTGGAATGAAGTGACAATTCCAAAATAGAATAGTATAAGTTTGTTCCGTATTTGTGTCTAAATCAAGACATTAATGATTATTCGCGTAAGAGATATATTAGTAATTTCACATCGTATTATTAGGCTAATGCATAGGATAGCCATTTGTGTGATGGAAAGGACAAATCGTAAGGATGAGTATTAGTAGTTATAAAGATAACAAATACAGTTCAGGCCTTTTGACATTGTCAGTGTTCCATAGCACACGGGATATGGTTGATGGCAGTGCGGCCCTTCCATGCTGTGCTTTGTTTTGATCTGTTGTCTTTTCCTCTGCCTTCTGATTGTGCGTCTGTC
>NC_134884.1:13136550-13151550 GCF_041734735.1 Babylonia areolata
AATCTAAAAAAAGCAGTCTCTTTTTATCCCTGCTGGCGCGGGAAAAAATAAAGACATTCTGCATAAAAGAGAACTATCCAACGACATAATAATTATTAATACTCCTGCACCTCGTGTGGGTTTGCAGTGAACGAAGCATGTCAAATTATTCACTTTCCTTCCTGTCTCGTCAGCTCAACTCAGCGGTGGCTGTCACCATTATCAACAGTCAGGGTGGAGGGGGGGAGGGAGAAGGGTGGAGATGGGGGTAGGGAAAGCTGCACGAACATTTTTTATGTCTGTATTTGTGTGTCTGTGACTTTTTTCTCTTTTTTTTTTTATTGTTCCTCTAAATAAGCCTCCACCAGTGTGTGTACCATGGTGCATAGCTTGTTTGTCGTTTGCTATAGGGGACCAATTTCCTTTTATTTCTGAATGTGCAGTTCTTCAGTTTAGCGATTTATGAAAAAAGGGGAAAAAAAGAAGTAAACGTGTTGCTGAAACGGAGTAAATTCATAGAATTCAGTCTTTATTTTTAAAGTTAGCAGACAGAGACATCCATCCAATCTTGATTGGAATTTGGATGCTTTTTCTTCTCTTTTGTCGTTGTCAAACTTTTGATGATAATAATGATAGTAATAATAATAGTAATAATAATAATATGTTGTGTATTATTTAAATGTGGTTTCCATGATTGTTCTTGATTTTCGACTGACGTTCTTCATGCACCAAAAGACAATACGGCTCTCCTTGTGTGTGTGTGTGTGTGTGTGTGTGGTTTATGTGTGTGTGTGTGCGCGCGCGCGTGCACGTATGTGTAGTATCCTGGACTATATCTATGGTGTGTGTGTGTGTGTGTGTGTGCGCGCGCGCGCGCGCACGTATGTGTAGTATCCTGGATTATATCTATGCATGTATGCAGATGGTATAATAAATTATGTTCGCGCATTCGTGTTAGTGTTCGGGATGAATGTATCAGAAATAAAGAACTTGAAGAAAGGGAGTGGCGCGGACTACAAGTGGAACATAACAGAGATTTTTGGGTTGTTGGTTTTCTGGTGGTTGTTTTTTTGTTTTTTTTTGTTGTTGTTGTTTTTTTGTAGCAACATTCCCTCTAGTTTGCATTTGTGTGGAACACTCCTTCACACAGAGAGAACTCATAACGGCATACCTGTTCCGTCCCGAACTGCGTGTGTTCGTCTGCAGTGAACGAACGAAGGGTATCAAAACTATTCTGATTTTATTCAATGTAAATCATTTATTTTCAAAATATGATTTTGTCGACTGTCTGTGTAGGGGCTTCTCACTGTCTGAATAGAACAATGGCCAGCGGCACTTGTCACTTTCACAGATTGGGGGGGTGGGGGGGGAGGGTGGGGGGGTTCTGCTTTTCGCACGAACTGGACTGTGACGTCTTTGTCTGACTTTTCTTACATGCGCATTCCCCGAAACTTCCCTGTGATGTGTGTGTTGTGATGTTTGCATGGGGGTGGGGGGGTGGAGGTCTGAATGATTGGATTTTTTGTGCGGGTGGGTGTCTGTGAGCGAGATGGAGTGTGTGGGAGCGAGCGAGAGAGAGAGAGAGAGTGTGTGTACGCGTGTGAGTGCGTGTGTAGACCGGAAGGCATTTTATTGATGTTAATGTATTTTCGCGCATTCTTGCTTTTGGGTGTAAGAAAGGAGACGGAAAGTGCCCTTTTCCTTCAAGCTTTTCTGTGATTTTTTTAAACCCAGATTTGATATTTACAACTCCGGAAGTGTAAGCGAAAGCGATATGAACAACAACCATTGCTTACTCCCAAGTGCTCTCTCTCTCTCTCTCTCTGTCTCTGTCTCTCTCTCTCTGTCTCCCTCCCTCCCCGCACCCCTCTCTCTCTCTCTCTGTCTCCCTCCCTCCCCGCACCCCCCCCTCTCTCTCTCTCTCTGTCAGTAACACTTTGTATTAGGTTTCAATGTGACGAAAAAAATAATTTAAAAAAACAACAACAAAAAAACAAAAAAAAAACGTTTATCAAACTCTATGCAGTGGAAGACCATCGCGACAAACTGGTGCATAGGTCTATGATAGGCCCCATTCATTGTTCAACAATAACAGACACCCCCACTGGGACAGACTCATAATATCTACAACCATTAAAAAAAAAGCCAACACAATGCTTTCCTTGATCTGGCGCAAGCCATTTCTTGCGTTCGGAAGAGAGAGACAGAGAGAGAGAGAGAAATTAATGCTCTGTTTTAAGAAGAAGAAGAATACTAACGGCATCTGATTATCGTAAAAAGCCCACAGTCAGAAGAAATGACTTTTTATAACTTGGAACCAACAGTGCGTGTTATACTTGATAGAATATGCAAGTTCTGATTTGGCGACTTCAGCATTCCTAATTTCAGCGTGTGTGTGTGTGTGTGTGTGTGTGTGTGTGTGTTGTGTGCATGTGGGGGGAGGGGGGTAGAGAGGAAGGGAAAATCGGCAAGCGGTGTGTGTATTTGTGCCGGGAAATGGGAGGTGGAGAGTGCGTGCATGTTTCGCGACAATAATTATGATCATGTCTTTACTGAAGTATGTTTCACACAACGCGCTTTGTATATGTACAAATAAGCAAATGAGCAACATGATGTGATTTATGTGGTGGGATGGATGAAACGATATGTCATTCATTCGGCTGTTGTGTATTGCACTGCGTTGTGAAGTGTCGCAACGTTCCTTGTTGTATCTCCAGTGTAAGGCGCAATCATCAACTGTTTATTGTCCGTCTACACTTTAATAAGTGCCCCATATTTCTTCTGAAAACATTTTCAATGTCAGCAATCATCACCTTTAGCTCTGAACGTTGTGTAAGAAAAGGAGATTACATTCCGTTTTGGTGGATATAACATCACTACTGTGTGATGGGGGGCCCTGTTGGGTTTATTGGTCGCTTACACCTTTTTGAAGCGCCTCCATCTCTTATCATCTCTGTCTCTCTGTGTCTCTGTCTCTGTGTGTGTCTCTCTCTGTCTCTCTGTCTCTGTCTCTCTGTCTCTCTCTCTCTCTCTGTATATATATATATATATATATATATAATCTGATTTGATCTGAATCCTCATCCTTCGCCAGCTGCCTTGGTGAAAAACGAATGGATTAAAGTTTGACACCTCCCCTCCCCTGTGAAGAAAACAGTGTTATTATGTGAGCGGTGTCGCTGTCTGTGTGAGACTGGGAGTGGTTTGGGGAGGGAGGGGACAGTTACTGCCATTGGTGCGACATACGATACAGATTACCCGTGAGCTGAATCCCCAATGAGGGCTGGACACCACAGGTGGTCCTCACATTACGGGCAACAGTCACTGCATCCTAATGGCTGTCGTGGTTGAAGTGTGTGATGTTTATGCCGTGCTGCCTGCACTGTCTACCCCCATTTTAATGTACTGTATATTTTATTTCCAAAGTCATTTTCATAAGGGTTGTTTACTGGCCACCTCTTTTCTTTTCCTGTACCTCTGTGTCTGTGTGGCCTTGATGGCACAGTTGTATCGTGCATTTCGGCCGCTGTGCATTTTATCTATCTACCAATCAGTCTATCTATCTATCTGTCTGTCTATCTATCTATCTATCTATCTATCTACAGAGAATGATGGCCTATAGGTAACGCGTCCGCCTAGGAAGCGAGAGAATCTGAGCGCGCTGGTTCGAGTAACGGCTCAGCCGCCGATATTTTCTCCCCCTCCACAAGACCTTGAGTTGTGGTCTGGACGCTAGTCATTCGGCTGAGACGATAAACCGAGGTCCCGTGTGCAGCATGCACTAAGCGCACGTAAAAGAACCCAAGGCAACAAAAGGGTTGTTCCTGGCAAAATTCTGTAGAAAAATCCACTGCGATAGGAAAAACAAATGAAAGTGCACGCAGGAAAAGATACCAAAAAAAATGGGTGGCGCTCTCAGCGTAGCGACGCGCTCTCCCTGGGGAGAGCAGGCCAAATTTCACAGAGAAATCTGTTGTGACAAAAAAAGAAAAAAAGAGAGAAATACAAATACAATATATATATATATATATATATATAAAGAGAAAGATATATATATATATATATATATATATATATATTTGTATCTATTTGAGTGTTCGTCTATATAATCTACTTGTCTGTGTATATTATATATCTGTCAGTCTATCAATCAATCAGTCAACCAATATATCTGTCTATCTAGATATCTCTGTCTGTCTGTCTTATCTGTCTGTCTGTCTGTTTGTCTGTCTATGTGTCTGTCTGTCTCGCTCTCTCCCTCTCTCTCTCATCCTCTCTGTCTCTTCAGACAGACATGCTGTACACATGTAAGACAAAATAGCAAATGAAGTATGTGGTCTAAATACAGGGTTCAGGAAACAGAACGAAAATAACACTCTCTCTCAAGACAGACAGAGTCCAGCTCTGAACACTTCAAAGTGGGGAGATAAAACGAATGTGCAACAGCAAGAACAACAACAGCAACAACAGCAACAACAACCCTTTGCCACACGCCAACACCTGAAGACAGCTGCAAGTTGTTTTTCTGTTCGTGGTCTGATTCAGTCCCACCCAGCCTAATTGTATCCACTTCAGTGCCTTGCCCCAGAAATGTTTTCCCACAGTGACAGTTTTGGGATGCACGTGATACTGATCAGTTCCCATGTCAGCGCGCGTTGTTTGGAACGTGTAACCAGGCTTATCATGTCTGTCAGATCGCGTCGCCATTGTGGACATGGCCCGTCACGTCGCATTGCTGAAAATGAGTTTTGACAGCTTTTTAACAGAGAACTTCGTCAGTTCGCTCTCGTTCTCTCTCTCTCTCTCTCTCTCTCTCTCTCTCTGTCTGCCTGCCTGCCTGCCTGCCTGTTTCTTTTCAAAGATTAATCAGAGCAGGTATTTGTGCAAAATAGTGAGGGGGTGGGGGGTGGGGGGGGTGGGGGGGGGGGACAGGGAGGTGACAGGCAGAGAAAAGCAAAGATATAAAAAAAAAAAAAATACAGAGGGAGAGAGAGACAGTGACAGAGACAGCGAGAGATACAAACAGATTTGAATAGTGTGTAAGTGCAGATGAATGTGTGTCCCTTCACACATCAGTGGACAAGGAATGCATCTCTCAGTATACCTACCCTTGAGGAGGTAAAGGAAAGGCTCGAGCTGCCCTCTTTGTTCAAAACGCCCCTCTCCCTCCCGCTGTTGATGCATTCAGGCGGCCAGACAGGCAGGTCAGGTTGTTTGTGTGCCTGGGGCAGGCTCGTGACTGGGGGGGGGGGGCTTTCTGGAGACATAAAAAGGACAGAGAAAAGCGATGGGGAAGAGAGGGAGGGGGGATAGGGGTGACAGATAGTGGGTGATGTGTTTGGAGACAGAGGTGTCGTTTCTGGTGACATTGAAAACAGGAAAGAAAGAAAATGAGCGAATAGAGAGAGACAGGCAGACAGACAGCAGAGAGAAAGAGACAGAGAGAGACAGACAGACAGACAGCAGAGAGAAAGAGACAGAGAGAGAGACAGACAGACAGACAGCAGAGAGAAAGAGACAGAGAGAGACAGACAGACAGACAGCAGAGAGAAAGAGACAGAGAGAGAGACAGACAGACAGACAGCAGAGAGAAAGAGACAGAGAGAGAGACAGACAGACAGACAGCAGAGAGAAAGAGACAGAGAGAGAGACAGACAGACAGACAGCAGAGAGAAAGAGACAGAGAGAGACAGACAGACAGACAGCAGAGAGAAAGAGACAGAGAGAGAGACAGACAGACAGACAGCAGAGAGAAAGAGACAGAGAGAGAGGGGCAGACAGACAGCAGAGAGAAAGAGACAGAGAGAGAGACAGAAGACAGACAGCAGAGAGAAAGAGACAGAGAGAGACAGACAGACAGACAGCAGAGAGAAAGAGACAGAGAGAGAGACAGACAGACAGACAGCAGAGAGAAAGAGACAGAGAGAGAGGGGCAGACAGACAGCAGAGAGAAAGAGACAGAGAGAGAGGGGCAGACAGACAGACAGCAGAGAGAAAGAGACAGAGAGAGAGACAGACAGACAGACAGCAGAGAGAAAGAGACACAGAGAGAGGGGCAGACAGACAGCAGAGAGAAAGAGACAGAGAGAGAGACAGACAGACAGACAGCAGAGAGAAAGAGACAGAGAGAGAGACAGACAGACAGACAGCAGAGAGAAAGAGACAGAGAGAGAGGGGCAGACAGACAGCAGAGAGAAAGAGACAGAGAGAGAGACAGAAGACAGACAGCAGAGAGAAAGAGACAGAGAGAGAGACAGACAGACAGACAGCAGAGAGAAAGAGACAGAGAGAGACAGACAGACAGACAGCAGAGAGAAAGAGACAGAGAGAGAGACAGACAGACAGACAGCAGAGAGAAAGAGACAGAGAGAGACAGACAGACAGACAGCAGAGAGAAAGAGACAGAGAGAGAGACAGACAGACAGACAGCAGAGAGAAAGAGACAGAGAGAGAGGGGCAGACAGACAGACAGCAGAGAGAAAGAGACAGAGAGAGAGACAGACAGACAGACAGCAGAGAGAAAGAGACAGAGAGAGAGACAGACAGACAGACAGCAGAGAGAAAGAGACAGAGAGAGAGACAGACAGACAGACAGCAGAGAGAAAGAGACAGAGAGAGACAGACAGACAGACAGCAGAGAGAAAGAGACAGAGAGAGAGACAGACAGACAGACAGCAGAGAGAAAGAGACAGAGAGAGAGGGGCAGACAGACAGCAGAGAGAAAGAGACAGAGAGAGAGACAGAAGACAGACAGCAGAGAGAAAGAGACAGAGAGAGAGACAGACAGACAGACAGCAGAGAGAAAGAGACAGAGAGAGAGACAGACAGACAGACAGCAGAGAGAAAGAGACAGAGAGAGAGGGGCAGACAGACAGCAGAGAGAAAGAGACAGAGAGAGAGACAGAAGACAGACAGCAGAGAGAAAGAGACAGAGAGAGAGACAGACAGACAGACAGCAGAGAGAAAGAGACAGAGAGAGACAGACAGACAGACAGCAGAGAGAAAGAGACAGAGAGAGAGACAGACAGACAGACAGCAGAGAGAAAGAGACAGAGAGAGAGACAGACAGACAGACAGCAGAGAGAAAGAGACAGAGAGAGACAGACAGACAGACAGCAGAGAGAAAGAGACAGAGAGAGAGACAGACAGACAGACAGCAGAGAGAAAGAGACAGAGAGAGACAGGCAGACAGCAGAGAGAAAGAGACAGAGAGAGAGACGGAAAGTGTGCAGAAATAGAAAGAAAGATATAGGTGGGGATAGGAGATGAAAGAGATTGTGAGGATGACACTGAGAGAAGAGGAGGAAGAAGAAGAAGAAGAAGATGATGATGATGATGATGATGATGATGATGATGATGAAAAGGGAGAGGGGGGTAGAGAAGGAATGGGGTAAGAGAGAGACAGAGAGACACTTTGAGAGAGAGACAGAGAGACACTTTGAGAGAAAGACACAGAGACAGACTGACACTTTGAGACAGAAACAGAGAGACACTTTGAGAGAGAGACAGAGAGACACTTTGAGAGAGAGACAGAGAGACACTTTGAGAGAGAGACAGAGAGACACTTTGAGAGAGAGACAGAGAGACACTTTGAGAGAGAGACAGAGTGACACTTTGAGAGAGAGACAGAGAGACACTTTGAGAGACAGAGACAGAGAGACACTTTGAGAGAGAGACAGAGTGACACTTTGAGAGAGAGACAGAGAGACACTTTGGGAGAGAGACAGACACTTTGAGAGAGAGACAGAGAGACACTTTGAGAGAGAGACAGAGAGACACTTTGAGAGAAAGACACAGACACAGAGTGACACTTTGAGAGAGAGACAGAGAGACACTTTGAGAGACAGAGACAGAGACAGAGTGACACTTTGAGAGAGACACAGAGAGAGAAAAGGGGGGTTTGGAGGGGGGTTGGGGGGGGGGGAGAAAAGCAGAGAAACAGAGCGACAGAGATGGAGAAGGATAGGGGGGGGGGGGGGGCACTCAAAGAGAGGGAGAGACAAAGACAAGAAAAGAAACAAAGACAAACAACAGCCTAAATCATCACTGCTGTGAGAAAATACATAAGGAGTTGATAAATTGATTCTTCAGATGAGAAAGAGAGAGACAGACAGAGACAGAGGGAGGCAGAGACACAGAGACAGACAACAGACAGGGAGGCAGAGACAGACAGACAGAGACAGAGGGAGGCAGAGACACAGAGACAGACAACAGACAGGGAGGCAGAGACAGACAGACAGAGACAGAGGGAGGCAGAGACACAGAGACAGACAACAGACAGGGAGGCAGAGACACAGAGACAGACAACACAGGGAGGCAGAGACAGACAGACAGAGACAGAGGGAGGCAGAGACACAGAGACAGACAACAGACAGGGAGGCAGAGACAGACAGAGACAGAGGGAGGCAGAGACAGAGGGAGGCAGAGACAGACAGACAGAGACAGAGGGAGGCAGAGACACAGAGACAGACAACAGACAGGGAGGCAGAGACAGACAGACAGAGACAGAGGGAGGCAGAGACACAGAGACAGACAACAGACAGGGAGGCAGAGACAGACAGAGACAGAGGGAGGCAGAGACACAGAGACAGACAACAGACAGGGAGGCAGAGACACAGAGACAGACAACAGACAGGGAGGCAGAGACAGACAGACAGAGACAGACAGGGAGGCAGAGACACAGAGACAGAGGGAGGCAGAGACAGACAGACAGACGGAGATGGTAGGGACGAACAGTTGTTGCAAAGAATCTCTTCCATCTGACTGTGAGGATATCATTATCTGACATTTCGTCAGGTGCTGGGGTTGGCTGTACGTTTCTTGTTGTCATGGTCGTTGTTCTTGTGTGTGTGTGTGTGTGTGTGTGTGTGTGTGTGTGTGTGTGCTGGGGTGAGGCTAGCCCATCTACCACTTTTATATTAGTTTTTCGCACAATGTTATGCTGTACTGACAACACGTGTTTGTCATACACTGTGGAACACAGACACAAACAGGTACAAACACACACACACACACACACACACACACACACACACACACACACACACACACACACACATGTAAACACACAAGTACAGACACACACACTCTCTCTGTCTTTCGCACGCACACACACACACACACACACACACACACACACACACACACACACTCTCTCTCTCTCTCTCACTCACTCACTAACAAATGTTGACACATGAGTACAGACACTCATCACTTCACACACACACACACACACACACACACACACACACACACACACACACACACACACACACACACACACACACACTGACTGACTGACTGACTGACTGACTGAAACCATTTATTGTCAGATTAACTGTTTGTTGTACTGACATTTTCGCAACCATTTGAATAAAATATTAACTGAGCAACACAAGGAAATTCTGATTTGAGGGAAGGTATGATTTAAACAAACAAACAAACAAACAACATATTTAACAAATCAAGTTACCAAATTTCGTTAATATCATTATCTCCAAAAAAATATTCTAACGCACACAGGTACTCACATACGTTTCTCCCCCACCCTCTCCCTACCTACATCTATGCATGCACACAAACGCCCATTATAATTTCCCCACCTCATTCCCCTGCCCACTCACTCACACACACACACACACACACACACACACACACACACACACACACACACACACACACACACACACACACACACACACTGTCTCTCACTCTTCCTCATCAAATTAAGGTTTCGTAATGTAATCAAGACGACATATTACATGTTAGGGTCGAACAGTTCCACTAATTAGAATAATGGGAACTTTGCTCTACAAGTAAATCTGACGCTATCACCCAAAACGAAACACTACTTTGGATTAAATAAAACAGAGGGGAACCTCTGCAACAGAAAGGGGATGAAACAAATTAGAAAAACCGACCAATTGGATGGCTTTTAATTAGGTCAACTGCGGTTTTTGTCAGAGACCAACCATTTTCTTTGCTGGACATGGCTAATGGAAGATTAAAGGATGTAATCATATCATGAAGGGGTTTGAAATGTAAATGTGTATCTGGACATTCGAGCAAAAAATGTAGGATGTCAAGGGTCTTACCACAAATACATAGTGGTGACGGTTTCAAAAATCTGCATAACCATGCATTAGTTCTTAGCCTGTGTGTCAAGTTTCTTGTGGAAATTGATCCTGGGGGGTTAGTGCCTTTTCTTGCTGGAAGAGAGAGATCCCACCAGAGCTTCTTTTTTGAGTTTTCTAAGAACTGTCTCTGTCTGAAATTCCAGATAATTTTTTTTTATATGTTGAAAGAATAGTACAGGCTTCAGAAACAGAAATAGGAATATTGTGATTGATTGAAACTGAATTGTTCGATGCCGCTTCCTTGGCACAAAAATCGGCCATTTCGTTGCCACGAAGATTAAAATGCCTAGGAACCCACAAGAGTGAAATGTCGGAGCCTCGCATAATTAACTGGTGGATTAAATACAAAATTCCGTACATAATATCTGCTCGTTCAGATGAAGATTGATTATTTAAAGCCATCAATACTGATTTTGAATCAGATAGTATAAGGATTTTTGCAGGCACAAGAGGCATATCACTAAAAAAAAGGTGAAAGCCATCAGAATTGCAAACAATTCAGCAGTAAAAATTTAACAACCTTTAGTTAAGTGGAATCTCTTTTTAATGTTAAGCTCGGGGATTACAAAAGCGGCTCCAACTTCAGAGTTACTACTGATTGATCCATCTGATTGATACACACACACACACACACACACACACACACACACACACACACACACACACACACACACACACACACGTACGTTAGCTCCGTCCATATTTCAAGGAGTTTTGTTGTTCATTTTCTTATTATCTTCAGCCAAGCAAACACCAAAAAAACCTAAAACAAAAACAAAAACAAAATATAAAACCATGCTGAAAATGTCATCCAACAGAGAGCAGAAAATATTTATACCAGTAAATGGAAGTCTGGAATGTGCAGGGGACTGCCTGTGGTGCTTTATGGGGACACTGAGTCTGCTGCTGCAACTGTTGCTGCTTCCTCGTCATCGTCATTAATGTTATCATCACTATCATATTTATCCTTTCATCATCAACACCATCGTCATTATCATTATCAGTATCGTCGTCGTCGTCATAATCACCACCATCACCATCACCAGCAGCGTTACCAGCATCTTCGTCTTCATCGTCATTATCATCGCTATCACCATCACAGTCATCATCATCATCACAGTCATCATCACCATCACCAGCAGCGTTATCACCATCACAGTCATCATCATCATCACCAGCAGCGTTATCACCATCACAGTCATCATCAGTATCACCAGCAGCGTTATCACCATCACAGTCATCATCACCATCACCAGCAGCGTTATCACCATCACCATCACAGTCATCATCACCATCAGTCATCATCACCATCAGCAGCAGCGTTATCACCATCACAGTCATCATCATCATCACAGTCATCATCAGTATCACCAGCAGCGTTATCACCATCACAGTCATCATCATCATCAGTCACCATCACCATCACAGTCATCATCAGTATCACCAGCAGCGTTATCACCATCACAGTCATCATCAGTATCAGCAGCAGTTCCAGTAGCATCAATGATAATAATCGTCACCATCATTCTTTATTCCTCGCTGCCTGTCTGTCTGTCTGTCAATGTCTGTCCGTGTGTTTGTTTCCCCACCCTCTGTCTGTCTGTATCTGTCTGTCTGCCTGTCTGTCTGTGTCTCTGTCTCTGTCTGTCTGTCTCTCTCCTCCTTCTTCTCCCTGCTGCTCATGTTCATCATAATCCTCCTCTACCCATCTTCTTTTTCTGCATCTCCTCCTCGTCCTCCTCCTCCTCTCCCTCTCTTCCTCGTCCTTCTCTTCCTTCTCGTCCTTCTCTTCCTTCTCGTCCTTCTCTTCCTCCTTTTCCTCCTCGTCTTCCTCTTCTTTATCGCCTTCTCTTCCTCCTCCTCCTCCTCTTCCTCGTTTTCCTCCTCGTCCTCCTCTTCCTCATCGTCCTTCTCGCCTTCTCTTCCTTCTCTTCCTCCTTTTCCTCCTCGTCTTCCTCTTCTTTATTGCCTTCTCTTCCTTCTCATCCTCTCTTCCTCCTCGTCCTCCTCTTCCTCCTCGTCCTCTTCCTCCCCTTCCTCCTCGCCCTCCCCGCCTCCTCTTCCACCTCTACATCTACCTGCACACCCCCACCCTCTCCCCGGCCCCCTATCCAGTGTGGCCACCTTGCTTCACTGCAGCTGTTCATTACAAGACCCACCGGGCGCCGCATGCGTCAGATGGCAATCATTATCCGCACGTGTGACAATCTTACTGAAGCAGGGAGATTTCCCCTCCTACCATCTTTCTCTCTCTCTCTCTCTCTCTCTCTCTCTCACAATGTCATGCATGTCATGCTTTTCAAAATGTGATTCACGTTCACACCCATTCAAATGGGGCTTTGGCCTTGCTGAATAAAATACTGTTCTGTTCTGTTCGCTGTCTATCTATCTATCTGTCTGTCTGTCTATTTATCTATCTATCTATTATCTATCTACCTGTCTGTCTGTCTGTCTCTAACTCCTCCTCAAACATCACGGTAAAGATTCCGTAATCAATAAACGGAGTTCAGTAAGTTGTGAAACCCAGGACTTTCCTAGCCTTCACACCTCCGAAAACGGAATGTGACTGCCTATACTATGGGAAAGAAACGGTCATACACGCAAAAGCCCACTCGTAGGGATTCCAGTCAATGTGGAACTGGCAGATCACGTACGCAGAAGAAGAATTCTCAGCTGGCGGCAATGTGTTCTGGCTTTGGGACACGTTTTGGTGATTCTGTCTTTTCATCAAGAATTTGTGTCCAACAGAAATTTGGCAACGATGAAGTCTTTGACTGCTAAGAAGGTGAATAATAAGTGGACAGGTGGACGCTACAGAGATCGAAGGAAGGGACTTAGGGGACGGATAAAGTGTGTGTGTGTGTGTGTGTGTGTGTGTGTGTGTGTGTGTGTGTGTGTGTGTGTGTGTGTGTGTGTGTGTGTGTGTGTGTGTGTGTGTGTGTGTGTGTGTGTGTGTGTGTGTGTGTGTGTGTGTGTGTGTGTGTGTGTGTGTGTGTGTGAGAGAGAGAGAGAGAGAGAGAGAGAGAGAGATCGCGATATGGGAGGAAAGAGTGTGTGAGAGAGAGTGTATGTGTGTTAATAAAACATAATATTGTTTTTAAAAGGGTAGATGAAAGACTCATCCAGAACGGACATGCGCACTTACGCGCGCGCACACACACACACACACACACACACACACACAAACACGCGCGCGCGCGCACGTGCACTCACTCATTCACTTTTCATTCATATACACATACATAGATACGTACATACATACATACATACATATGTTCTCCCTCCCCCCCTCCCCCCACCTCCCGCTCCCCTTGCCCCCTCCACACAGGCACACACACACACACACACACACACACACACACACACACACAAAGCGTCGTCACTCGCTCGGCGAACGTACTAAGCACGTGTAGCTTCGTCAAACTGAAAGCATGTAAAAAAATGAAGAGGGCATATCAACGTCCTCAGGGCCACAAAAATCGTTATTTATTAGACGGCACCTGTGGCAGGGTGCAGGCTTATGGTCGATGGGATTTCAATGATGAGGACAACCTGGCCTGATCCCCCCTTCATCAGAGCAAGGATGGAGGGCGAGGGGGGGGGGGGGGGCGGGGAGGGGGGAAGGAGGGGACTCAGGAGAGGGTGGGGAAGGGGGTGCCCACGTTGAGATAGGGGGTGGGGGGTGGGGATGGGGCCATGGGAGTGGGGATGGGGGTGGGTTTTTTCTGCAGTGCAGTGAGGCGTGTTGTTCTGCGTGTATTGTTGACGAATCGTGATGCTTCAGGGTGTTTTCTTCTCTTTTTTTATAATGCAGTGTGCAGTGTTTGATGAGATCAAAGTTTGAGACAACCACCCCCATACAGCGCCCCTCACCCTCCAAAAACCACCACCATCCCTCCGATACTCTCTGTCTCTGAGCCAACGTTTGTGTGTCCGTGTGTGTGTCTATGTTTGTGTGTATGTCTGTTTCTCTCTCTCTCTGTCTGTCTGTTTGCCTCTCTGTCTTTTCTTTCTCTCTGTCTCTCTCTCTTTCCCTCTCTCTGCATGTCTCTCTTTGTCTGTCTGTCTGTCTCTCTCTTTCTCTGTTTTTTTTCTCTCTCTGTCAGTGTGTCTGTGCGTCTGTCTCTATGTATACCTGTCTCATTTTCTATCCTTGTCTTTCTCATTCTCTCTTTCTCCTTTTGTCTGTCTCATTCTACCTCCCCCCCTCCCCCCCCCCCCCCCCCCCACACACACACACCACAGAGAGAGAGAGAGAGAGAGAGAGAGAGAGAGAGAGAGAGAGAGGCTGAAATCAGAGAGAAGAGAGCGAAGCGAGGAAAAATGATAGCGGGGCCCATGATGGGAGATAATTATGATGGGAAATCGATGGGGTGGCTGGGGAGGGTGACTGATGGCCTTCGTCCTGGGGGGGGGGGGGGGGGGCAGTTAGTACCACCTCCACCACCCCACCCCGCTTTTTTTTTTAACAGCAGTCAACAATTGCTGGGTGCATCACTCCCCATACAGCCCCGTCCTGTCAGTGGAGCGGTGGCCCGGTGATACGTGATTCGCGCAACTGGAAAACGAGATTCCAAGGTTGGAGTCCTATAGTTAATCGGTACGTACCGAGATTGTTTACTCCCCACCCATCCTCCCCTCTCAACCCCAAACACCTTCCACTTGGGGGTGTGGTCTGAGAGCTAGTCGTTCGGATGAGATGATCAACCGAGGCCCCTTTTGCAGCCAGGTTACTCAGCGCACGTGAAGGAGCCCAGTGCGGCACAAGTGTCGTCCTTGGCAACACTTCATTGAAAAACCTGCTTTGGTAGTAAGACAATGCGCTTAATACACAACGAAATTCGTGGCTGGAGAGGTGACAGCAATAGACGATGTTTAAGTACAT
>NC_134884.1:13161550-13166550 GCF_041734735.1 Babylonia areolata
TCCGATTGATAATTATATACTATTTATTGCAAAATGTAAAATCCGAATATTCGTTATTATTATTATTATTATTATTATTATCATTATCATTATTGTCATTTACTAGATTGTCCGCACATTAATGTTTATTACTAATGTGGGTGTCGACATGTGTGGACACACCTAATAACCTGATAGTGATGTGATGATTCGTGGCAGGGTATCGCAAAAAAAAAACAACCTTGTACAAGATAATTCCTGTCTTGAATGAGAAAACGTTATTGTCATATAGTTCCAAAATATTCACCATACATGCTGAATAACTGTTGTATCAGCTATTGCTATGTTTGTTTGTTGTGGTTTTCAAATATGAAATCACCCTCCTCTGCACTGTTTGAACGTTTACAATGAGCAGAACTAAATGAACACAGAAGGCAAAGAAGTCCTCTGTCAGCAGTTACAACAGGAGGTATATAAGGAAATGTTTCTTCCAACGAATGCTCTCGAGCTAGAATTGAAATAAATACAGTAACAACAACAATGATAAAGAAAGAAAGGGATAAAGAAAGAACGAAGGAAAGAAAGAAAGACAGGACGAAAGAAAGGAAGAATGAAAGAAAGAAGGAAAAAAAAAGAAAGAACGAAAGAAATAACGATGGAAAGAGCGAAAGAAAGAAAGAAAAAAAAGAAAGAAGGAAAGAAAGAACGAACAAACGAACGAACGAACGGACGAAAGAAAGAACGAAAGAACGAAATAAGGAAGAAAAAAAGAAAAGAAAAAAAGAAAGAAAGAAAGAAAGAAGGAAGGAAGGAAAGAAATAAAGAAAGAAAGAAGGAAAGAAATAAGGAAGAAAAAAAGAAAAAAGGAAAGAAAGAAAGAAGGAAGGAAGGAAAGAAATAAATAAAGAAAGAAGGAAAGAAATAAGGAAGAAAAAAAGAAAAAAAGGAAAGAAAGAAAGAAGGAAGGAAGGAAAGAAAGAAAGAACGAAGGAAAGAAATAAGGAAGAAAAAAAGAAAAAAGGAAAGAAAGAAAGAAAGAACGAAGGAAAGAAATAAGGAAGACAAAAAGAAAGAAAAGAAAGAAAGAAGGAAGGAAAGAAAGAAAGAAAAGGAGAGAAGAAACCAAACAACGTGGGTAAAACCAGCAGAAGGATCTTTGAACGGATCCCTGGGGGGGGGAGGGGGGGGGAAGCACAAAAATAATAAATAATATACAGAAAAAAGATAATGAAACACACGCACACACAAGAAAAGAAGAAAATGGAAGGGTGACATTATTAAACCAACATAAACGCGGGCGACATCATTAAAGGGATTCCTCGCCCATCCAGGTATAACAGAGGCGCTCTATGGCCCACAAAATTAGCCGCCAGCAAGATTCAAAAACACCCCCCCTGTTGCGCGCATACCCGTAAAATATGGCGCTCACCCTACCACTCATCCATCCCCCAACCATCTCCCATAATTCCCTGACCCCCAGGAGGCTATCCCCCCCCTCCCACCCCCTGCACGCCCCCCAACCCCCACCCCCCACACAGACTACACGCCCTTCCTTTCCCCTTTCAATCTGACGACAGTGCGTGTGATCGGAAACCGGTGTAACAGGCCAGATCTTACCCTGGCCAGATCTTACCCCCGTAAGAACTGGCCTGGGCCAGAGTTTATCCCCGTAAGAACTGGCCTGGGCTACATCTTACCCGGGGTAATGTTTGGCCTAGGCCAGTTTATATCCCCTGGGCCATTTCTTACCCCCTCTCTTTTTTCTCTGAAATGCAATGATATTTGAAGAGTGCCAAGATTAACAACATTAGAAGGAAGGGTATGTGAACTGCGAGGAATATATTTCACACAATAGTTATTACCAATGGGCTTTTATTCAAAACTGGAAAGTTATCAATGAACTTGTTGCTTGGATAAAACTGTTGTCTTATTTGCAATTAAATTTTTCGATATGGAACACCTGTTTTAATTGATATTATCTTTGAACATGAAGTTCGTTCCTAGAGACGTTCAGTCGTTCTGATGTACAGTGACTGCTTTTGATGAATTATGCTTAGTAATCTTGAGTTGGAAATAGAAAGAGGGAGACGTAGTGGCACACCACGAGAGTTTGCAAGGTTTGTAATATGGCTGTGATTGGGGATGAGTTCTATCTTATAATGGAATGCACAAAGTACAATGACTTCCGAGACAAGCGTGTGCATGAAAAATATATGTCTCCGAAGTCGGTTTTCATTTTTGTTTTTTGTTTGTTTGTTTTTTGTTCATAGGAAGCAGATGGAATTTGTTAGCTATAAGTACGTTTATCAAATTTGCACATACAAATGCTCATTGTTATTTAAAACATATTTGCGTTTTCTTATTAAGTTATAGTGTTGAGTATTTGAATGTCTTCTTTTGGGCGTAAAAATATCATTTGATAGCAGTCCTCCATAAGCAACTGGAGTGAAAGGGTGAATAAAACTTTAAACGATATTTTTTTTAAGATAATGAACAGGGAAGAAATTAAAAAAAAACTGAGAAGAGAAACAAGAAAGAAAAAGAAGGTATTGAAGAAAGGTATCTCCACTAAAAAATCAAAGAGCAAGAACAGAGACAAAGAACACACACACACACACACACACACACACACACACACACACACACAAACAAACACACACACACGCACGCACGCACGCACGCACGCACGCACGCGCACACACACACACACACACACACACACACACACACTCCCTTTATTGTTGCGTCTATAAACTTTCCATTCACGGTCTGTATACCCCCCAAGTCTATATTCCCCAAAACATATGTTTGTTTAATCATACATACACTTTTGGGTGCTTGTCAGCAGTGGTCAGCAATAGTCAATGGTCAATAGTCAGTAGTGGTCAGCGGTGCTCAGTGGTGGTCAGTGGTCCATAGTGGTCGGTGGTGGTCACCAGTCAGTGGTGGACAGTGGTGGTCTGTGGCGGTCAGTAGTGGTCAGTCATGCTCACTGGTAGTCAGTAGTATGTAGTGGTCAATGGTCGTCAACAGTGGTCAGTGAATTGCAGTGGTCAGTGGTGGTCAGCAGTAGTCAGTAGTTGTCCGCGGTTAATGGTGGTCAATGGTGGTCAGTAGTGGTCCGTATATAGTGGTCAGTGGTGGTCACTAGTGCTCTGTGATTGTGGTCAGCGGTGGGCAACAGTAGTCAGTGGTAGTCAGCGGTCAGCAGTGGACAGTAATAGGCAACGGTGGTTATTAATGGACAGTGATGTCAGTGGTTAGCAGAAGTCAGTGGTCAATGGTGGTCAGCAGTGGTCAGTGCTGGGCAGCGGTGGTCAGTTGTCAGAAGTGGTCAGTGGTCAGAACTGGTTAGTGGTCAGAAGCGGTCAGCAGTGGTCAGAGGTCAATAGTCATAAGTGGTCAGTATATAGTGGTCAGTGGTTGGTTCTGGTCGGTCAGTGGTTAGCAGTTGTAAGTGATCAGTAGTGCTATTAGTCAGTGATGGTCAGTGGTGGTCAGTGTTGCTCAGCAGTGGTCAGTGGTGGTCAGCATTAGTCAGTGGTCATCAGTGGTCAGTGGTCAATAATGGTTAGTGGTCAGTATATGGTGGCCAGCAATGGTCAGTAGTGGTCAACGGTTAGCGGTGATCAGCAGTAGTCAGTGTTCAGTGGTTGGCAGCAGTGGATAGCGGTCAGCTGTGGTCAGTAGTAGTCAGTGGACTGTAGTGGTCAGTAGTGGTAAGCGGTGGTCACTGGGCAGTGGTTGTCAGTGACCAGCAGTGGTCAGTTTGCAGTTAATAAAATCAAAAACATAAAACCAGGACGTCTTCATAATGCACAAATGTGACAAAACAACGCAATCTGAAGAATTTGACGTAGTGGTCAGCAGTGGCAAGTAATGGTCAGTAATGGCCAACAGTATAGTGAAATCCTGCTAAAACGTTGCAATATTGCATACAATGTGATGCAAGCTGAACTCTGATAGTGATCAATAGTGGTCATACAGTGGTCAAACATCCTCAAAGACATAATGTACAAATGCGACAACATAATGCAGTCTGAGCACTCTTGAACCAGTGGTCAACCATGGTCAGCTGTGGGGGAACATAGACCTGGGGGAACTTAGACCTAGGGGAATATAGACCTGTGAGAACTTAGACCTGTGGAAACATAGACATGCTCCCCTGCACTGCATCCCAACTAGGTCACTGTTAACCTCTCTGATGTTGTCTGAAAGTGAGCATGATGTGAGCGGGCGTGGCATGGCACGTGAAGGACATTAGGAGTATGTCTATGGGTGGGTGGGGGTGGTGGTGTGTGTGTGTTTGTCTGTGTGTGTGAACATAGACGCTAGCGTCAAAAACAGGATTGCTTAAGTCATCGCCGCCTTTGGGAGACTCCGTGAGAACGTCTGGGAGCGGAGACAACTCAGCTCTACCACTAAGCTGAAGGTCTACTGTGCAGTGATCCTTACCACCCTCCTTTACGCCAGCGAGACCTGGACTGTCTACAGCAAACATGCCAAACAGCTCAGCCTGAGCTGTCTCTGCAGACTCCTCCACATCAGGTGGCAGGACAAAGTCCCCGACACAGAAGTCCTGGAACGAGCTGGCCTCTGCAGCGTCTAAACCCTTCTGCAGAATGTCCAAGCCAAGTGGGCTGGACATATGGTGAGAATGTCAGGCAGCCGAATGCCTAATCATCTGCTGTGTCAGGGCAAGCGCTCAGTTGGAGGACAGAAGAAACGCTACAAAGACTGCCTCAAAGCGTCCTCAAAGTCCTGGGCGTCAACATCAACACTTGGGAGACACTTGCTCTGGACCGTCCAGCTTGGCACAGCACAGACGGTGGGCGAGACTTCAGGGCCCGGATTGGCCTCACCAGTCACCTCTGGACCCACAGCCACCCCCCACACCCCCAACACACACACACACATCTTCCATCTGACTCCTGAAGCCATGGTCATCTTTGAATCCGAAGGACGAACATCATCACATCACTTTTTGACGAACATCATCACATCACGTTTTGACGAACATC
>NC_134884.1:13171550-13174050 GCF_041734735.1 Babylonia areolata
ATGATGATGATGATGATGATAATAATAATAATAATGATAATGATAAATACGAAATAAATGTATAAACACATAAACAAACAAATAAATAAACAGATCAACAAATGAAATCATCATCATCAGCCTCATCATCATCACCAAAGTGTGAACAGTGAAAGGAATGACCGTGGCTCCATGACGTCACAAATACATTAATGACCTTTTGTTCCAATCCAGAACATAATCACGAGGTAGTTTTTGTTGTTGTAGTTGTTAAGTGTATAACGTCATCATAAACTGCAAAGACTCTGTCTGTTCATTAGTGACGCAGTTCAGAAAACTTCAACTCATTTTTGATTACAACTCAGCGGACCTCAGCGCCATAATTATCAGGGCTGGCATGACGTCATCACGAGTTACACAGATCACTGTTTAGTGTTTCACGTGTTGAACAACACCTGTCTCTTCGTGTTTGACGTCATTGCATCTTAAATAGAACGTGGCTGTTCAATGCGTAAAGCGATAACGTTCCATAGCAATATACACAGACATGTATTTTGCATGTTAAAAGTTTTACACACACACACACACACACACACAGGCACACACACAGACACACGCGCGCCCACACACACACACACACACACACACACACACACACACACACACACACACACACATGCTATTCTGAGTTACATGTTTCACCAGTCTTTCCTCGTCACGTGATTCACAAAGCCATTTCCGTTCCGTGTGACATCTAACACAAACACTATATTCGCTGTGACAGTTCGCACACAGCATATCTGGCAAGTATCACATGGGATGAACTGCACTGTTGTCCACCATGTCACGATCGAAGAAAAAGTCTGGTGACAAGATCTTGTGAAAAGTTGCGCACATTATGCTTCATCACCTGAAACCATCAGCATCAAACACTGCTCGGGATTAAAAATTCAGGACACCTGAAAGCATTTTCCGCGTATATTAATCATTTAACCTAGTGGGTAAAATGCGTGTGTATGTAATAAAACTACACAAAAACAACGCCTTACAGCTTGCTTTGAAAACGAGAAATTGAAATTGGATGAATTTGTTTGAAACATATTTCAAAAAAACAAACAAACAACAACAACAACAATAACGCACGCATGTACGCACACACACACACTCACACACACACACACACACACACACACACACACACACACACACAACACCTGCAATTAAGTTTTTAAAAAAAAACGATGAGAGAGAGAGAGAGAGAGAGAGAGAGAGAGAGAGAGAGAGAGAGAGAGAGAGCACGCTTGTCGAAGAAAAAATGGCAGACGACTACGAACTCTCAAGTGAAATGTTGCACAGTGGTGCCCATCAACACAGAAACATACAAAGAAATGTGTATGAATGGCAAAACAAGATCAGTGGAGTAAAAGTAGAATTAAACAAGAGAAGAAGTGGTGAAGATTCCATGACTCGTATTCAGGCAGCGTTTCTCAGGATCCCTCTGTTAGGTTAGGAAAGGTTTGAAAGTTCCCGTGACTTCATTGGCCATCGGGATAGTGATTTCATATCTACTGTGTCTAAGGCTCGTAGAAGAAAGGCGGGGCCCAGTCCTCTGCTTCAGCCGTTTAACCTTCCCCAACTGAAAACGGGTACCACTCACACCTGGGTGGAGTGACGAGAATCGGGAAAAAGTGTCTGTCCTAAGAACACAAATGGGACATTAGAACCTGAAGACAGTTCCTCTATTAAGGCCTGAAGATAGTTCCTCTATTAAGGCCTGAAGACAGTTCCTCCATTAAGGCCTGAACACAGTTCCTCCATTAAGGCCTGATCATAGTTCCTCTGTTATGGCCTGAACATAGTTCCTCCATTAAGGCCTGAACATAGTTCCCCTATTATGGCCTGAACATAGTTCCTCCATTAAGGCCTGAACATAGTTCCTCCATTAAGGCCTGAACACAGTTCCTCCATTAAGGCCTGAACATAGTTCCTCCATTAAGGCCTGATCATAGTTCCTCCATTAAGGCCTGATCACAGTTCCTCTGTTATGGCCTGAACATAGTTCCTCCATTAAGGCCTGAACATAGTTCCTCCATTAAGGCCTGAACATAGTTCCTCCATTAAGGCCTGAACATAGTTCCTCTGTTATGGCCTGATCATAGTTCCTCCATTAAGGCCTGAACATAGTTCCTCCATTAAGGCCTGAACACAGTTCCTCTGTTATGGCCTGAACATAGTTCCTCCATTAAGGCCTGAACATAGTTCCTCCATTAAGGCCTGAACACAGTTCCTCTGTTATGGCCTGAACATAGTTCCTCCATTAAGGCCTGAACATAGTTCCTCCATTAAGGCCTGAACACAGTTCCTCTGTTATGGCCTGAACATAGTTCCTCCATTAAGGCCTGAACACAGTTCCTCTGTTATGGCCTGAACATAGTTCCTCCATTAAGGCCTGAACATAGTTCCTCCATTAAGGCCTGATCATAGTTCCTCCATTAAGGCCTGATCACAGTTCCTCCATTAA
>NC_134884.1:13186550-13214050 GCF_041734735.1 Babylonia areolata
ACACACACACACACACACACACACACACACACACACACACACACACACACAGGGGAGAGAGAGGGGGGAGGGAAAGAGAGAGGTGGGTGGGCAAAATCAAAAGAACCAACAACAACAAAATAGCCTCGCAGATTCACCTCACCCCCCCCCCTTCCCCCTACCCCCCTTCTCTTTGTCTTTCCAAAAGAGAGACATGGGCGTCGTACCCACCACAAACCCACACCCCACCCCACCCCTCAAAACCCATAACCCCATTCCCACACCAGCGAGGCTTCGATCCAAATCGCCCGTCGTCGTTTAGAAGTAAAAGACAAATGAGCGGCCTCAACCCCCGGAACTGCAGACAGGCGATAACTTCCCCTGATCAGGACAGGAGAGGGGGGTGGGGTGGGGGGTTGAGGGGAGGAGGTGGGGGTGGGAGTGGAATAAACGTCGGCAGGTAATCGCTCCGGTCGGTCGCTTTTGAAGCGGAGCAGAACACTTGCCGAGTCACCAACATTCCCCGTCCTCAACGTGTGTCGTTAGTGGCTGGTTAGCAGGTTATGGATGCAGGGGGAAAAAAAGAAAAAAAAAAAAAGAAGAAAGAAAAAAGCAGGAGAAAGAGAAGAGACAGAAGGTGGTGGGTGGGGAGAGAGAGGAGGGGAAGATGAGGAAGGGAAGGAGGGAGGGATAGGCGGGCAGACAGAAAGGACTGAGAAACGAAATCATCTGACGAGGGTAGTGGAGAAAACAAGACTGCTTTTTTCAGATGTTATTGTGTGTGCTCACGCGCTCGTGCATGTTTGAACATTGAGGAAAAGAAAGGTCAAGGCAACCTGTCAGCAGACTGCAGGTGTCAGATCGACACGAGTCAGCGTCCATACATGTGTCTCCCTTCTCAGTAACAGCAGCAGCGGTCATCGCACTGACCTGGCCAACACAACAAACTTCGCCTCACCGCTTTTCGCCCGTCTCCCAGCTGCCGAGAAAGGTAGCAGCCATGTGGCCACGCCCTCTTTACAGACCGGAAAGGACGGAAATTGGGCTCCATGTGGTATACAGCAGACGCTGGTAGAGAGAATCAGCCATGGTGAGATAAGTGAGAGGGAAGGGGGCCGAGGGTTGGAGGAGAGGGAGGGTGGGGATGTAGTTCTGGCGAGAAGAGAGGGGAGTGGAAAGAGAGAGAATGACAGGAAGAAAATGCATGTGCACTGACCTTTAGTTATGTTTACGTCGGGAAGAGATATTGTCACGCTCTCACCCCCCACCCACCACACCAGTTCTTCTTCAACGTCTTCTTCTTCTTCTGTCTCTCAGTTACCTCCCCATGTGATGCTCTCTGTCGCCCTGGGTTGACCAAGTGAGCGATGTAGGCAGAGAACAGTTTGCCTGGCGTTGAGAAAGTGTCCAAAGTCTATCGCAAAGTGTAGGCTTGGGAAGGATATTAATTTTTGATAATGATGGTGATCTTGCTATGGATCCTTATACAGCGCCTATCCTCGGTCGGAGACCAAGCTCTAAGCGCTTTTAAAACATGACTGTGGTCATTTGCACAACAGGCTGCCTACCTGGGTAAAGCCGATTGACGGCTGCCATTGGGCACTCATCATTCGTTTCTTGTGTCATTCAATCAGATTTCAGGCACGCACACATACACACTGAGACAGACATGTAACATTTTGTTTATTTACCCCGCCATATAGGCAGCCATGCTCCGTTTTCGGGGGTGTGCATGCTGGGTGTGTTTCTGTTTCCAACCCACCGAACGCTGACATGGATTACATGATCTTTAACGTGCGTATTTGATATTCTGCGTGCGTATACACACAGAGGGGGTTCAGGCACAAGCAGGTCTGCACATAGGTTGACCTCCATCTCCACCCTTTACCCACCAGGCGCCGTTACCGAGATTCGAACGCGGGACCTTCAGATTGAAAGCCCAAGCTTTAACCACTCGGCTATTGCGCCCGTCATTTCTTGGCCCTCAGCAACCTTGCCGACCCTGTTGACCGCTCATGCAGCCATCACCGTGGAACGCAGCTTTCCGCCATTTGTGACCTGTGTGAGGTGGTGTGACAAGATGGCTGATTCCTGTGTGGAGGGCGGCAGTGAGGACACCAAGCGCTGAGTCAGGTGTGGCGAGGCGTGGAGACCGGTGCTGAGTTGGTTGACTGGGTAACACCTGTCAGGCCTCTGTGTCAACCTGACCCAGGGCTGTGCAGCAGGTTGCGTTGAACTTGTGTAAACCAAGGTGTGCTCACCTTTTTTTTCTTCTTTTTTCTTTTTTTTGGTCTTTCTGACTTTTGATCTTCGGTACGTTTACGGACGTCTCTGTCTGCTGTGTCTGTGTCTGTGGCTCTGTGTGTGTGTGTGTGTGTGTGTGTGTTCACGGGCAACTTTCCAAGTTCTCATTTCCTTTCAGGATAAAAACAGCCATTACCTATCAGCTTCTTTAGCTGTGGTGGGCTGTAACTGCCCCTTCGTTCATTTCACTGACTGGCTTTAACGTCCCTGCCCCCCTCACCCCCCACCCCCCTGTCAGGCGCCACGCCTCAAACAGAATCGCCCTTTTACATTCTGCCTGCTTCCTGTGAGAAGATTGCTGCTGGAATGGGTTATCCGTCAACATGATCGACTGCATTTTGTTTTTGTTTGTTTTTTGTTTAGTTTTGAATCTTACGCTTCCGTTAAAGTCGCAATACCAGACTTCCGGTGTTTTTTTTTTTTTTTTTTTTTTTTTCGTTTTTTCTTTCTTTCTTTCTTTTTTATGTTTTACCTCTTTTATTTAATTTCTAATCAGTAGATAAACATATCTTTAATGTCAGAGGAAATTTGAAGATTAATCACAGTTCATGTCCGGAAATGAGTATCAGCAGAGTTCAAGGTCAGTGTGACGAATGCTTAACTCGTCTTCCTGTGGGGGGCGGGGGGATAGGGGGTGGAGGAGGACGGGGGGAGGGGGATGTTCCCAGGCGCGGAATTCGGCCTGGCTTGATGTGCTGGATGTGCAACGCCAAAGTCTTGAAAGTTAAAAGAAAATAAAATGTTTTGATCTTCCGTCTTGGTTCAAGGCAGCGGAATGAGCTCAATGGAAAAGAAGCGACTGACTTGTGACGGGTGCCTACGTGTCTATACCCCTTTCATCGAGAATTTAACCTCATAGTTTTCTGGGTGACCTTGACCCAAGGGTGCATTCTTTCTGAAATTGTCAAAAGTGTTTAATCAGCTATAAAGATCAGTGCCCCATGTTGAAAATACACACCTTCACTTGAAGTTTTCACTTCACCTTGAATAGACTTCTTTTTTTCTTTTTTTTTAATTAAAAGTGCTGCGCCAACCACCACTTAGAAAACATTGCTATTTAAATACAATACAATACAACTAAACTACCATTTCACCAGCAACAGAGGAGGAATCAAAAACGAACAATTTGAAGCCGGCTTGTAAAGTGAGCGTTCAGAGCGCGCGCGCGCGCACACACACACGCACACACACACACACACAGAGCACGGCACAATTCTGTCTCTGACGGATTTACCTTTACCTTTACCCTATCGTTGGATTCCGACAGCCAGTGTTGTACAGACGGAAGGACAGAGGGTGTGTGTAAACACCTTAAATCAACACGACGTCGGCGACTCCTTCCTTCCTCAATGGGGCTGATGTCTCTTCGCCTTGTGTTGAAGCCTGATATAGTGGATGTTTGTTGCTCTCTCTCTCTCTGTCTCTCTCTGTGTCTCTGTCTCTCTCTGTGTCTCTGTCTCTCTGTCTCTATCTCTGTCTCTCTCTCTTATCCTATGTTGGAGGAGAAAGGGGGGGGGGGAAGGAAGGACACTATATGTGTGTTGTTTGACGTCAAATATCAACAAAGAGATCCTTAAACTTGTTCCCTTTTTTCGTCTCTCTCCATCGCTTTATTGATTTATTCATTTCTTTATCTATCTTGATTTGGGTGGGGTTTTTTTGGGTTTTTTTATCCATTTATCTATTTTGCCTCATCCATGCCAAGAGGATTCTTTTTATTTTGGAAATCCGCGGACAGTACACTAATCAAACAATTCATTTAACATTGTAAGATGCATCAAGAAAACTAGTTTGTACATCAACTGTATATCAAATGGCCATAAGCATTGAATAACAACCCCCACACCCGCCCTCCTCCCCCTAACAAATAACCAGTTTGCTGAAAACATGACAAATGACACAGGGTGAGGGTGAATTTCTTTTTTCTTTTTCTTCCCATTTTTCTGTCCACTAATCCAGTGTCTCTCTGTCACTGCACCCCCACTCACACCTCCCACCCACCCCTTCCATGTCAAGGACAGGGGGTACAGGGTGCCAGGGTAAGCCCGTATGGAACAGCTTGCACACTATACCAGCTCCCAACCCCCTCTGTTCGCTGCTCGCCACATCTGTCACATCTCCTGTTGCACATCGTTGATTTACAGAGTCACAATACTACTTACACAGTTATAATACTCCTTAAAAAAAAATTTAAAAAAATAAAAAGAAGAAAGAAAAGGCGGCAATACAAGGGCATCCAGGAGTCATGACCTGGGTGCGGCCCGGCCCCATTAGAGTGCAAGGAGTTCAGGGCCGAAACACTTGACTGAGGGGGGCTTCTTCTCTGAAGACCTTGTACTGTCCAGCTCTCCCTGGAGTTTCTTATCACTACTGGATGTGTGTCTTGTTACACGTTTTGACAACTGTCACCGGACAGCGAGAAGCAATACCATGTGCAGAACAACTTCCTTTCCTGTGGTGCAACCGTACGTTCATGCCTCACAACCACTCGTTCATGCCTCACAACCACTCGTTCATGCCTCACAACGGTAAGGTCATGCCTCACAACGGTAAGGTCATGCCTCCTGACAACTATAGATTAATTCATCACAGCGATAATCTTAAAATGCCTCGCAACGATAGGTTGGTTTAAACAGTATTTTATTTGGAAAATGTCACAATACAACACAGATATCGATGACAGGACAACAAGAAAATATTATATAAAGTCCTGTCCTGATACATATACATACTGAATATGTGACGGATGTCATCATAACTAGAAGTTATGCCGTCATCATACATCATTAATCATTAACGATAGGTTAATTCCTCTTCACAACTATAGATCCCTTCCTCCCCACAGCGATAGGTTAAAACTTACAAGTTTGAACTCGGCTGCTGATTGGGATTAGAAATATTCGTGAATATTCAGTATTATTGTTTAACAGCCACTCGTTTTCTGACACTGAAAATGACAGCCATTTCCTCTCAAAATAAAAGTAGCACATTAATTACTAAAATGTGTATGCATTTCTTGTGTGGGTGTTTATCTTGTAATTCTTTTAGCGAATGATTGAATGGTTGGTTTAATCCAATGAATTCTACATGAAGTGAGTATTCATACATAACACGATGAAACAGCCTTACTTTATATGATAGTCAGTCGTGTCCGAATATGACCATCAGAATAGCAGAGAAGGCAACTGCTGTCCCGACTATTTGGGCCAGAATTTGTTTATAGTGAGAGAGTCTTGCCCAAGTTACAGCCCCACTGTCTCGGCCAATAGGGTTTTAGGACAGTCCGCGCTGGGATGGTTCCCAAAGGTCAACTAGTCCAAAGGCTGCAGCACTAAGACCAGTGCAATTTTGCCTCCTGGTTTGAGAGTCATAGCCTTTCGCAAAAGACTAAGGTGTAAAAGATTTCCCATTGCACTGGAGAAACCAGTCGGAGTTGGATGTTATCGTAATGTACCACGTGCACCCACGCACAGACATACATACATGCATAATTATTGCGTACATACATTCATACATACATACATCCCCAAAAGTTGATTTTTCTATATATGTTTGCCAGGGAGAACCATTTTGTTGCCGTTGGTTCTTTTACGTGCGTTAAGTGCACTATTTAGATATGACTAAACCAGAAAAAAAATAACATGACCCATCCGATATCCGTACAGTCCAGTATCCAAGGTGTGCTGACTACATACGGCCAGACTCCCTGCCAAGGTAATGAACTCCATTTTCTGCCGCAGCCAACTGGAACCACACTGAACCACTTGGCCTTCAGACCCATGCACCGACAGCCCCTCCACTCCACCCCCCCCCTTCCCTCCACCCCACTCCCCTCTACCCCACCCCATCCCAGTCCCCTTCCCTCCACCACACTCCCCTCCACTCTACCCCACCCCACCCCACTCCCCTTCTCTCCAACCCACTCCCCTCCACTCTACCCCATCCCACCCCACCCCCCTCCACCCCATCCCACTCCCCTTCCCTCCACCCCACCCCACTCCCCTTCTCTCCACCCACTCCCCTCTACCCCACCCCATCCCAGTCCCCTTCCCTCCACCCCACTCCCTCCACTCTACCCCACCCCACCCATCCCCTTCCCTCCACCCACTCCCCTCCACTCTACCCCACCCCACCCCACTCCCCTTCTCTCCACCCCACTCCCCTCTACCCCACCCCATCCCAGTCCCCTTCCCTCCACCACACTCCCCCCCACTCTACCCCACCCCACCCCACTCCCCTTCTCTCCACCCCACTCCCCCCCACTCTACCCCACCCACCCACTCCCCTCCACCCCATCCACTCCCCCACCCCACCCCACTCCACTTCCACCCCACCCCACTCCCCCTCACCCCACCCCACCCCATCTCCCCACCCCACCCACTCCACCCCACCCCACCCCACTCCCCTCCACTCCCCACACCCCACTCCCCTCCTCCACCCCCACCCCATCCCACTCCCCCCACCCCACCCCACCCCCCCCACTCCCTCCACCCCACCCCACCCACCCCACCCCACCCCACTCCCCTCCACTCCACCACTACCCCCTCCCTCCACTCCACCCCACCCCACCCCACTCCCCCACTCTCCACCCCACTCCCCTCCACTCTACCCCATCCCACCCCACTCCCCTCCACCCCATCCCACTCCCTCCACCCACCCCACTCCACTCCACCCCACCCCACTCCCCTTCTCTCCACCCCACCCCACCCCACTCCCTCCACCCCACCCCACTCCACCCCACCCCCCACTCCCCTCCACTCCACCCCCACTCCCCTCCACTCCACCCCACCCCTCCCCACTCCACCCCACCCCACCCCACCCCCACTCCCCCACCCCACTCCCCTCCACCCCACCCCACTCCCCTCCACTCCACCACACCCCACTCCCCTCCACTCCACCCCACCCCACCCCACTCCCCTCCACTCCACCACACCCCACTCCCCTCCACTCCACCCCACCCCACTCCACTCCACCCCACTCCACTCCCTCCCAGCAAGAGGAAACATGACAGCAGTGGGATGGGCAGCTCAATTTCCCCAGTACAGCCACGTTTCAGGAACGCGGTTCACACAGAGCTTACATTGAAATAACCTTTTCGGTACGTTACGAAACACTGTTGCAAAATATTTCTGTTTAACCCCCTGGCTTGCATAGAACAACGTGGATGGGGAGGTGGGTGGTGGTGGTGGTGGATGCTCGGGTATGTAATGAACGATGCCGATTTTCTGGCAGCACTTTTGTTTTTCAGGGTCACTGCTTGTTGTTGTACGGAAGTTGTATAACAGTGAACAGTTCTGGCGTGTGTTTTTTTTCTGAAAGCATAAATGGAGTTCCTTGTCCGAGGGAAAACGTGGCGACAAAGAAACCGTGACCACATTTGTCGGGACTCATGGACACAGTTGGTGGCTTGCTGCATTTTTCTCTTATTGTCTCTGTCTCTGTATCTCTCTATCTCTGTCTCTCGCTCTTTTTCATATGCACACACACACGCACACATACACGCAAACACACACACACACACACACACACAGACACACACACACACACACACACACACACACACACACACACACACAGCCACACACACACACACAGCCACACACACACACACACACACACACACACAGACATACACAGCCACACACACACACAGCCACACACACACACAGACATACACAGCCACATACACACACAGCCACACACACACACAGACATACACAGCCACACACACACACACACACACACACACACACACACACACACACACATACACAGCCACACACACACACACAAAGAATAGGGGAGGAGGGGGCCGCAAAAATCCGTGAAGTGGCTGACGCTTCACGCCTCCCAAAAGCACACCCCCATATGGTTATTCTCAACGCCACGGTGCGCGGCAATGCCTTTGATGTCCAGAGCCCTTTCCTTCCCCGTCACCATTCTACCCCCCTCCCCTCCCCCTCCACCACTCCTGCCTCACAGCATCCCCCCTCCCCTCCCCCTCCACCACTCCTGCCTCACAGCATCCCCCGTCCCCTCCCCCTCCACCACTCCTGCCTCACAGCATCCCCCCTCCCCTCCCCCTCCACCACTCCTGCTTCACAGCATCCCCCCTCCCCTCCCCCTCCACCACTCCTGCCTCACAGCATCCCCCGTCCCCTCCCCCTCCACCACTCCTGCCTCACAGCATCCCCCCTCCCCTCCCCCTCCACCACTCCTGCCTCACAGCATCCCCCCTCCCCTCCCCTCCCCTTCCCCTCCCCCTCCACCACTCCTGCCTCACAGCATCCCCCCTCCCCTCCCCCTCCACCACTCCTGCCTCACAGCATCCCCCCTCCCCTCCCCTCCCCTTCCCCTCCCCCTCCACCACTCCTGCTTCACAGCATCCCCCCCTCACCTCCCCTCCCCTTCCCCTCCCCCTCCACCACTCCTGCCTCACAGCATCCCCCTCCCCCTCCACCACTCCTGCCTCACAGCATCCCCCCTCCCCTCCCCCTCCACCACTCCTGCTTCACAGCATCCCCCCTCCCCTCCCCCTCCACCACTCCTGCCTCACAGCATCCCCCCTCCCCTCCCCCTCCACCACTCCTGCTTCACAGCATCCCCCCCTCCCCTCCCCCTCCACCACTCCTGCCTCACAGCATCCCCCCTCCCCCTCCCCCCTCCACCACTCCTGCTTCACAGCATCCCCCCCTCCCCTCCCCCTCCACCACTCCTGCCTCACAGCATCCCCCCCTCCCCTCCCCCTCCACCACTCCTGCTTCACAGCATCCCCCCCTCTCCTCCCCCCTCCACCACTCCTGCCTCACAGCATCCCCCCCTCCCCTCCCCCTCCACCACTCCTGCCTCACAGCATCCCCCCTCCCCTCCCCCTCCACCACTCCTGCTTCACAGCATCCCCCCCTCCCCTCCCCCTCCACCACTCCTGCCTCACAGCATCCCCCCCTCCCCTCCCCTCCCCTTCCCCTCCCCCTCCACCACTCCTGCCTCACAGCATCCCCCCTCCCCTCCCCCCTCCACCACTCCTGCCTCACAGCATCCCCCCCTCCCCCTCCACCACTCCTGCCTCACAGCATCCCCCCTCCCCTCCCCCTCCACCACTCCTGCTTCACAGCATCCCCCCCTCCCCTCCCCCTCCACCACTCCTGCTTCACAGCATCCCCCCCTCCCCTCCCCTCCCCTTATCCCCCCTTCCCTCCATCCTCTCCTTCCAAATATGAACAGTTCAGTGTGGGGAAAAAATAGAACCGGTGTCGCGACCTGTTATTTCCCCTCCAAACAGAAATAGCCGGGGGGTCAGTTTTGTCATAACAAGCCGAGGAGATGGTTGTTTTGGTCTTCAGCGAAGCTTCAACACTCCCTTTATCCCCCTCATCCCCCCGCAACCCCCCTTCCCTCCCACATCACCCTCCCCTTTCCCCTCCATGTAGAATGCTTGCACCCTAAAAGGTATCCATCAGTGTCTCTGCTATATGATTACCAACACGCACGCACACGCGCACGCATGCACGCACACACATACACAGACAACCCTCCCCCCCCAACACACACACACACACGCGCTCGTGGACACATACACAAACTCAAACAAGCGTGCGCCGGAAGGGTTGATATTTTTACCCAATGCGCTAATATGTTCCCCGTAATTGTTATCTCTATTTTTAGACTGCCACGCGGTGATCAATAACACGTTCCCGTGGAAAACTAAGAATTATCAGCCTGGGTGTTTCATGATGATCCAGCATTGAGAGGCCATTTTCTTATATCTCACACGGGATTCCCAGGGAGTGAAAATAAACAACCATGTGACTAAGTGGAGCACGCAATCTCAGGTTTATTTATTTAGTCATTTATTTATTTATTTAGTCATTTATTTATTTATTATTTATTTATTTAGTCATGTATTTATTTATTTATTTAGTCTGTGACTATGTGGAACACGCAATCTCATGGTGTTTTTTGAATATTTTTATTTGTTTGCTTATTTATCTATGTATCTGTTTATCTGTCTATCTATCTATCTATATCTGTTTTTATTTATTCATAAATTGCCTTCATAGTCATGAAGTTTTATGACTGGGCATGCTTTTGTCTCATCAATCTACGTGGTATTTCGTTATTTTTCTTTAAGGAAGTAATGGTGTTCATTAATATCCATTTGATCGATTTTTATTGCATTGGAATTTTGTTTGTTTGTATGATTGTTTGTTTCGACAGATTTCCGTGTTTTGTATGTGGCTTGATGTGAGTGCGTCGCTACAGTCTACTCGCCCCCCCCCCCCCCCCCCCCCCCCCCCCCCGCGTCCCCTCCACCCCTCTTTCTGTCTGTACATGTTTTTTACGTGTATTAATTTGCTGTCAACATGTTCTGCAGAATATAACCAGGAATAACTCTTTCTTTCTAATAGATTCTTACGTAGCATACTGTCATCGTTTCTTTCGACAAACGCCATGACATGCCTTCATTCGAAGGAGTGAAAATGCTCTCTGCCTTGTCACACTCCAGTGTTTCATGCACCATGGCTTCATTTCATTTGCAGGTTTCGTTTCACGTCAAAGTACTGTCTTACAAACAAAAACAAAACAAAACAAAAAACACCCAGAAGCACCAAAATTTCCCAGGGTGAGTAAAGACCACATGGGTTGTAATTTTGTTATCACCGGTGTCCGACCATCAGCCTTTTTTTTTTTCTTTTTTCTTTTTTTAACGGTGGTGATGAGGAGATGAGAGGCAGGAAAGAGGTGTTTGATGTCGCTGAAATAACGGCGGTCGTGGAATAGCAGAGAGAATTGATAGTGAAACTGGCCCCACGCTTGTTGTCTTATTCACAGAGCGTCCCTCCAGGTATTGAACGAGGGGGGGGGGGGGTGCAGATTTTAAAGCAACAGGAGACTGGCTGGAACTCGGCCTGCTTTCCAGGACCACGTGTGTGTGAGACAGCGCACTGAGAGAGAGAGACAGAGAGAGAGAGTGTGTGTGTGACAGAGAGAGGGGGGGGGGGGGAGGTGGAGCATGGAAATATCTATCTGTCTGTCTGTCTGTCTCTCTCTGTCTCTTTGTGTGTGGGCATTTCTGTCTCTCTTTTTCTGTTTCTTTTCGCGTCTTGTCTTATCTTTTTTTTCTGTGTGTGTATGGGCAAATATTTGTGTGTACGTGTCTGTCCGACTACACACACACACACACACACACACACACACACACATATATATATATATATATATATATATATATATATGTGTGTGTGTGTGTGTGTGTGTGTGTGTGTGTGTGTGTGTGTGTGTGTTCTTCGTGTGTTTCATTTCATTCATGTATTTAAACGCTTTACGTCCAACTGTTCATAGTGGTATTTTTCCACTGACCTGATGATCATAGTAAACAGTGTTGATTGCACGTGGGCGGGCAGACCATGAAAATGAGACATGCCGCCCGTTTTCAAAAGTAAAAGCTGTGCAAGAGTTGTTGGGGAAAATGAACAGGGGCTCGTTATGAAACCCCTAAGGATTTTTATCCCTTTGGTATGTCACGTCCTAGAGCATGTGTATGACTTACGTTTTGTTATTGTTGTTGTTGTTTTTGTTGTCATTGCTGCAATCGTTATTGTTGTTGTTATTATTGTTTTTGCTGTTGTTGTTCTGTGTGACCATTGAGCGCGTCTCTCACTGACTTCAGCTCAACCGCATAGTGTTCTTGTTTAGGTGTGTTATTCTGCGTTGACGTTGATGGTTGTTCTAAAATATAATGGTATTCATCTCTGCTTTGTTGTTGAACTTGGAAAATCCACCCACCCCCCTGCACACACACACACACACACACACACACACACACACACACACACACACACACACACACACACATTCCCAGGCAGGATTCTGTCTCAGGAAAACTGTGCGGACCATGTTCATTCAGCCATCAATATGTTTCCACAATACTGCATCGTACAGCAGGGCTGGGTTAGATGAGCAATCTTAATTAAAGGCGCTGAGTTGGCTTCGTGTTAAGAATTTTCCTAAGTCTGGTGCTGCAAAGAGCGCTGGTCTGTCTTTGCACAGCTCTCTCATGATCGTTGATGTCTATTGCACTCTGCCTTGCTCATCCTTTATTCTTAAAAAAAAAAGACATGGCAGTATATCCTAACCTACCGACATACCGATAGAAATGTCTAGAACTGGTGTGTGTGTGTGTGTGTGTGTGTGTGTGTGTGTGTGTGTGTGTGATTCATGTGTGTGTTTGTGCATGTGTGTGTCTGTGTCTGTGTGTCTGTATGTCTGTGTGTGTGTCTTTGTCTCTGTGTGTGTCTGTCTGTGACTGTAGGTGTGCATATGCGTGTGTTTGCATGCTTGCGTGCGTGTGTATATATGTGTATGTATGTGTGTGTGTGTGTGTGTGTGTGTGTGTGTGTGTGTGTGTGTGTGTGTGTGTGTGCACGCGAGCGCGCGGATGAGGAGGACTTTTTTTTAGTGTGTTTATTTTGCCCCCCACGGAGGTAGAGTTCTTCCCTCTCACGATATACGCTCCTCCACATCAGACGTATCATAGCTCAGTCAGCGCTGACTTCCTAACGCCCACATCTTCGTCAGTCACACACACACACACACACACACTCTCTCTCTCTCTCTCTCCCTCTCTCTCTCTCTCTCTCTTGCTGTATGTGTGAGAGACAGACAGACTGAAATGGAGTGAGGGAGGGAGAGAGACAGAGACATGTATTTTACAAGAGGAAGATTATTTGAATAAGGACTTGCACTGTGAAATTTGTAACATACACACACCGTTCAAACCGAGACTACCTGAATAGGAACGGGTGATCAGTAGTACATCATTTCCTTCGTGGAAGAAAAGAACACACACACACACACACACACACACACACACACACACACACACACACACACACACACACCAAAGAAAAAAAAAAAAAGAAAACCAGGTATGGTTGAAAAGTTTAATGTTGTTAAGGTCACACACACACACACACACACACACACACACACACACACACACACACACACACACACACAGAGAGAGAGAGAGAGAGAGAGAGAGAGAGAGAATTCCAGCGAATTATGCGGAAACACATGCGATTCTACTGAAAACTTACAGATGTTGAAGACGCGTGCGCGTATACACGCACGCATGCACTCACCCACCCACCCACCCACCCACACACATACACACATACCAGGTCAACACAGACACAAGCAATTCGAAGAAACAAATAAAACAAAATCAGTGTTTAAAGCAGTAAACTTCACTGACATCTCAGCCCACAGGATTTTCCAAGCCAGAGCGACAGCAATGTTGGGAGACCCGGTCAGACCGTAATGAAAATCAGCATTCACAGCGGGTCGTTCCGTCACAGTGACTCACCTGCTGCTTTTCATGCCAAGAAGGAACGTCACGTCCTGAAACTGAAAAGAAAGAAAGAAAGAAGGAGAGAAAGAAAGAATGAAAGAAACAGAAACGGAGAGAAAGAAAGAAGGAAAGAAAGAAGGAAGGAAAGAACGGGAGAAAGAAAGATGGAATGAAAGAAAGAAAGAAGGAAAGAAAGAAAGAAGGCGAGAAAGGTAGAATGAAAGAAAAAAGGAAAGAAAGAAGCGGAGACAGATAAAATGAAAGAAAGAAAGACAGAAGGAAAGAAAAGAAAAGAAAGGAGTTAACCCCTCCACTGCTGCGGACAGTAAGTTCGTCAGTGAAGGGCTGTCACCTCACTGAGATACCACAGAGCTTGTAGATCAGGATGTCAGTGAAGGGCTGTCACCTCGCTGAGATACCATGGAGCTTGGAGATCAGGATGTCAGTGAAGGGCTGTCACCTCACTGAGATACCACAGAGCTTGGAGATCAGGATGTCAGTGAAGGGCTGTCACCTCACTGAGATATCACAGAGCCTGGAGATCAGGATGTCAGTGAAGGGCTGTCACCTCGCTGAGATATCACAGAGCTTGGAGATCAGGATGTCAGTGAAGGGCTGTCACCTCGCTGAGATATCACAGAGCCTGGAGATCAGGATGTCAGTGAAGGGCTGTCACCTCGCTGAGATATCACAGAGCTTGGAGATCAGGATGTCAGTGAAGGGCTGTCACCTCACTGAGATATCACAGAGCTTGGAGATCAGGATGTCAGTGAAGGGCTGTCACCTCACTGAGATATCACAGAGCCTGGAGATCAGGATGTCAGTGAAGGACTGTCACCTCACTGAGATATCACAGAGCTTGGAGATCAGGATGTCAGTGAAGGGCTGTCACCTCACTGAGATACCACAGAGCTTGGAGATCAGGATGTCAATGAAGGGCTGTCACCTCACTGAGATACCACGGAGCTTGGAGGTCAGGATGTCAGTGAAGGGCTGTCACCTCACTGAGATACCACGGAGCCTGGAGGTGGGTAATATCCTCTTTTCTTCCCCTCCACTCTCTGTGACTGACGGAGTGAACGTCCACGCCTTGTTGTAAACACTACTCATTCCGTCTCGAGGAAAAAATTGTGGATATTGCAAAACCATTCACACCACTTTACAGTACCCAAAATAAACTGACTGTATTTCAAATTCACGTCTCGCTGACCTTATGTCACGGACAATCAGCAGTCAGGTGGTTAAAACTTGACGAAGAATGAGGACGGTGGGTGAGTGAGGAGGCAGGTGTTAGCAGGTCAGCACTGGGAGCTCTCCTGTGGCGCCGTGTTTCAGCCATGTGAACATTGCTCTGGGATCGGGTGCACAACAACAACGTCTCTGTTTCGTCACGAGCCCCACGGGAAGGTTGACTGATAAAGGTTTGACGCCACAAACGAGCCATTGTGCCGTGGCTGTCCAACACGCTTCCTTTCATTAGCCAGTAATTACCTGAGCACAGACATCGGCGCTGTCTGTGAACACCATGTGTGAGCAGCACACGTCCCAGATTGCGTCAGGTGATGTACGGTTCATTTCCTGTGGGGGGTAGGACAGAAAAGGCGAGATTGTTGATATCGTTATTACCAAGTGCACCAGGTGCATGTGGATTTTTGTTTTCTAGGGGGAGAGAGGGGAAGGGGTGATGCATGAACAATACAAAAGGCATATCCACAATTGTTTCCCTTCGAGATGGATTGAGCAGTGTTCACAACAAGGCGTGGACAGTAACTCCGTCAGTCACCCAGAGGGTGGATGGGAAGAAACGTGGATGTAGCCAGTACAATTATAAAACATAAATTGATAATATGTACAAATGCAAACACTGCAGTAATTTAGTCAGGCATCTGTACATAATGCATTTAGGTGCATGTGCACTCACACGCAAACAGGCGCGCGCGCACATACACACATACATACGCGCATACGCGCACACACACACACACACACACACACACACACACACTGCGCATCAACGTGCATGCCCCTCTTGGACCTCTGTGTTTCAACGAGTTGAACCAAGATTTTGGATCGTATGTGTTCCTCTCTCCCTCCACTCCCCAACCCCAGTTCCCAGCCACACTCCAACACAACACCCTCATCCCTACACCCCCTTCCCGTAACCCTCACCCCCACCCCCTTCCCGTAACCCTCACCCCCACCCCCCCTTCCCGTTGCATCCACCTCCTGCTTCATCCTCACGGCACGATGGAAACGACAAGAAAAAGACAAGCAACATCAGCACTGCAGAAACTGACCTTCAGCATGCTCACAATGTTTTGCTGGTCAGCTCAAAACACCATCCACAACACGTCCCAGATCACGTTTCATGAAATACAGCCCGAACTCCACTCACACTTCATTTTACCTGAGATTTGCACGCGCCTCAAATGTTTTAAAAAAAAGAGAAGAGAAAAAAAAAAGCAACCAAAAACAACTTTCCTCACGTTTTCTAATACTCGTGCATGATTTCTGTGCCCTTCGTGAACTGTTTTTGCTACACGATTTATCATGCTGTCTGTTGGTGAAACATTTTCAGCATCCGACCGAAACATGCGATTCTGTGATATCCGTTACCACCTGTATTGTTCCGAAAAGCACGAGGGTGTTCATCAGGTATCATGTTTAGTGTCCACCTTTGTATTCTGCGTCATACACCGAAGGTCACGTGGCTTTCGTGAGGGGGGTGGAGGTCTTCAGTGCTTTCCTATGTTGTTAAACTGACGGTGAATTCATGACCGCCCTTGATGATGTGAGTGAGGTCTTCTTGATCCAGAACGGGAAATCATCTGGTTTGGGGGGGGGGGGGGGGGGGGATTTGTTTTTGTTTTTTTTGTTTTTGTTGTTGTTGTTTGTGTGTGTGTGTGTGTGTGTGTGTGTGTGTGTGTGTGTGTGTGTGTGTGTGTGTGTTTGTAAGGGGGATGGGGAGGGGGGGCAGGGGGCGATCTGTCTGTAAGTCTGTCTTTTCATCCCTCGGGATTTCCTTCCTGCAGCTCCCAGCTCCTGCAGGGTGAAGATGGTTGGGCTCTGTGATGGGATGGGATAACTGTGTGACGACATGTGTGTGTGACCCAGACATTGTGGTTTCTTCACGTACACAGCTGTATGACGACATGTGTGTATGACCCAGACATTGTGGTTTCTTCACGCACACAGCTATGTGACATGTGTGTGTGACCCAGACATTGTGGTTTCTTCACGCACACAGCTATGTGACATGTGTGTATGACCCAGACATTGTGGTTTCTTCACGTACACAGCTATGTGACATGTGTGTATGACCCAGACATTGTGGTTTCTTCACGCACACAGCTGTATGACGACATGTGTGTATGACCCAGACATTGTGGTTTCTTCACGCACACAGCTATGTGACATGTGTGTATGACCCAGACATTGTGGTTTCTTCACGTACACAGCTGTATGACGACATGTGTGTATGACCCAGACATTGTGGTTTCTTCACGCACACAGCTGTATGACGACATGTGTGTGACCCAGACATTGTGGTTTCTTCACGCACACAGCTGTATGATGACATGTGTGTGTATGACCCAGACATTGTGGTTTCTTCACGCACACAGCTGTATGACGACATGGGAAGAGAGAGGAAAAGAGACAGGGGGCATTGTGACTGCAGGTAGGGGGTTGGGTGGGGGATGGGGGTGGAGGTACGTGTTTTTAATTGGGGAGGCTTGGGATGCTTTTGCAGAATGTGTGCGTAATCCTGGAGCTTTTTGTGTGATGTGTGTGTTTGTGTTACTCTGTGTGTGTGTGTGTGTGTGTGTGTGTGTGTGTGTGTGTGTGTGTGTGTGTGTGTGTGTCTGTCTGTCTGTCTGTCTGTCTGTCTGTCTATCTGTTTCTCTGTCTGTTTATGTGTATGTCCGTGTGTGTGTGATGGGGGTGTGGGGGCTCACGTGTGAGGGTAGGTGTGGTGTGGGAGGTGTATGCGTTTACTTGATAGTGTGTATGTAAGTGTGTTCATGTGTGGGTGTGGGTGTTTGTGTGTATGTGCACGTGTGCGTGCGTGTAGCCTTTTTGTTTTCAGTGTGTAAAAACTGGGAGTTTAAGAGAGGAAGGGAGAGTGGCATAGCATGGGTTACGGGCATGCCCCATGCTGATTGTTGCCAGAACTGAGCGGGGACCAGTGACATCCACTCCCCTTCAGTCTGCCCAGTGGATCCATCCTCAGCATGCCTTGCTGTAATCCTCATTCCCTTCTACCCCATCCTCCTCCTCATCCTCACTGGTCGCCATAAAAGGATTGCCCTGACTTTTAGGGTCCTGCTATTTTTGTGGCGGGGTCTGTAATCACAAATATTGGTGTGCGTGTGTGTGTATGTGTTTGTTTATTTGTGTATTTGTGTGTGCGTATATATATATATATATATACATACATATATATATATATATATATATATATATATATATATATATATATATGTGTGTGTGTGTGTGTGTGTGTGTGTGTGTGTGTGTGACTTGACTTTATTTGATTTGATTTGATTTTAGTTAACTTCGTTTATTATCATGAAACCTGCAAGGATTAACAGACACAACAAAAGATAAAAAGGGACACACACACACACACACACACACACACACACACACACACACAGAGACAAACACACACACACACACACACACACACACACACACACACACACACACACACACACACACACACACACCCCGCGTGCACGCAAATAGAACCACTGAGAGAAATTAAGTATGAATATTCCAGATATCATTATTGTATCAACGAAACTATCAGTTTATAATGGACAGACTAGAACATACTGCCTCGGGAACAGACGGGGAAACAGAGACAGACAATGGATGAATGACATACATAACCTTTTCTTTCTCCTTTCTTTCTTTCTTTCTTTCTTCATTTCACGATCCATGTTTCCTTGCAAACTGTGACCCAACACTCTCTGGCAGTCCGTTGGTATAGTGGGGGGAGAATGGAAGCATTGCAATCAGTATAGGTCACCACAATTAACAACAGTCCGCCAGCCCTGTGAAAGACATACATTTATCACTACTGCACGGAATGGACCTGCAAGATACCCTTGACAGGTTAACGAGCTACACGAATCTACCGTAACGACCACCATAACTAGAATATGTACGTGAGAGCTGAGATTGGTACAGATGGAGATGGGTAACACATTGCGATGCTTTTCACAGTGAGATTACATCTTCATTGCTGTGACTCTCTCTCTCTCTCTCTCTCTCTCTCTCTCTCTCTCTCTCTCTCTCTCTGGTACGTTCTATATTTTATTCTTTATTTTTGTGACAGTTTACTACCATTCATTTCGTCAAAACACTTGAGGGAAATATTAGACTGAAGTATATGACAAAAGCATGACTTATGTAAGTAGTATAAAACAAAAGACACTTAAATGAAGTATGACACAGTAAGAGAGAGACAGAGACAGAGAGAGAGAGACAGACAGACAGAGACAGACAGAGAGAGAGAGAGGATGGAGTGGTGAGATAGTCAAGGAGGGGTGGGCAGACAAGGGGGCTATGGGGGAAGGAGAGAGAGAGAGGGAGGATGGAGTGGTGAGATAGTCAAGGAGGGGTGGGCAGACAAGGGGGCTATGGGGGAAGGAGAGAGAGAGAGAGGCAGGGATGATGAGGCGATACCTGAGTTGAAATGGTCAGGACTTGATTGGAAATGTCAGATGGGATAAAAAACGTTTTCCTCTCAGACATGGAAGAACAGATGCTTTGCTTATGTTGAGGGGTGTAGGGGGCCGTGGGGGGCGGGGGGAGGGGGCAAAAGGGGACTTTATACAACAGAGCAGTTATTTTAAACACACGCACGCACGCACGCACCCACGCACGCACGCACGCACGCACGCACACACACACACACACACACACACACACACACACACACACACACACACACACACGCACGTGATGAAGTGATGACGAAAATATATGGAAGATAACTGAATGAAGTCAACCTGAAACAGGAAAATTGATTGTTTTAAACCAGCGGGGTGAACATTTCCAAGAGCCAAAGGTTCACTTACATTGAAAAAAGAAAACAAATAAACGAACAGAACACAGTTTGGCAGGGAAATTACAGATGCTTACTTTGTTAACCGTATTAAAACTCGCAAAGGGAATTTATTCTTTATGCATACACTTTTCTTCTGTTACGTCGAAATGATCAGTTGCACAGACTGAATACGCTGTTTCATATAATTATTACAGTGTCAGTTTTTGTGTTGGTGTGTCCGGCCGCTAGTAAACCGAAGGGCCGACACGTGCAGCTGTATGTTCTTTCGTCTGACAAGTGCGTTATTTCCCTGCCTCTCTGTCTGTCTGTCTGTCCGTCCGTCCGTCTGTCAGTCTGTCTCTCTCTCTCTGTCTCTCTCTTTCTCTCTCTCTCTACATCTCTGTCTCTCTCTCTCTGTCTCTCTCTTTCTCTCTCTCTCTACATCTCTGTCTCTCTCTCTCTTTCTCTCTCTTTTCCAACCCTCTCTCTCTCTCTCCCTCTCTCTCTCCCTCTCTCCCCCCCTCTCTCTCCCCACTCCTCACACACTCTCTCCCTCTCTCCCTCTCTCTCTCTCCCTCTCTCCCCCCCTCTCTTCCCCCCTCTCTCTCCCCACTCCTCACACACTCTCTCCCTCTCTCTCTCCCTCTCTCTCTCCCTCTCTCTCTCTCCCCACTCATCACTCTCTCTCCTACCCCCACCCCCCACCCACCTTACCCACCCTCCACACACCTTCCCCCACCCCCACCCCCACCCCTATTCAGACCCCACCTTACCCACCCACCCACCCCCCAAAAAGCCAGCACCATTTTCATTATTCTCCCATGATCGATGATGACGATGATGAAGCAGTGCGGAGAGAGGGGGAGGGAGGGAAGGTAATAGTGAGGGAGGGGGGCAGGGGGATGACGGGCTGGGTGATGGAGAGTCACGTGACCTGATGGGAACTGCACTGGTGAGAGAGTGCTACAGTCGTAACACTGGGTATACTGTCCTTACGTGGGTTTTACGGGAGTCTAGTATGTTGCATTGTATCACTGTGTTTCTCTGTGTGAAATTCGATCTGCCGTCCCCGGGGAAAGCCCGTCTCCACAATGCTGCACCACCCCTGTCATTGTTTTTCATTCGTGATTTGTTCTGTCTCCAAGTGTACTTGTTTCACTATCAAAGTGAATCTTTCTACAGAATTTCTTCAGTGACAACCCCTTTGTTGCCGTGGGTGCTTTTACGCGCATGTTGCACACGAGACCTAGGTTTATAGTCTCATGCTAATAAATAGCAGCCAGTGGAGGAGGGGGTGGGGTTTGAAAAACAAACCAACCCTGATCCGTATCCAGGACCCGAACACGCGGACACTCACTTTCAAGTCGTGCGAATTACCACCAGGCCACCGCTTCACACCCTGACTTTCAACAACATCTCAGAATCACTGATTCACCTTTGAGCAGGGGTGAATGAGTTTCATCTCTCATCGTCATCAAACGGTTGTCAGTTATCAGTTCACAGGGCCCAGTCCTCTCCTTCCGCCCTTTATACCCCCCCCCCACCCCCCGTCCGGTCAGGTTTATTCACATACACATTCACACCTGGGTGGAGTGAGGAAAAACGGAGAAAAGTGCATTTCTCAATGACACACCGCCATGCCGAAACAGAGCTTCGGGCCCTGAACACTGATGGACACGAGGGAGGGATGATGCAAAAAACAAAACAAAAAAAAGCGGATGTACACTGGGGGATGTACTATGAACACCGTCTGTCGCCGCCCCCATTTTTAATACTGATAATATTTGGGCTGTATCCAGATTTCTCTCCCCCCCCCCCGCCCCCCCCCCCAACTCCTCTGTGTGACTGACGGAGTGAATGTCCACGCCTTGTTGTGAACACTGCTGGATCCTTCTTCAGGGGGACATTGTGGGTACTGCCACGCCTTGTTGTGAACACTGCTGGATCCTTCTTCAGGGGGACATTGTGGGTACTGCCACGCCTTGTTGTGAACACTGCTGGATCCTTCTTCAGGGGGACATTGTGGGTACTGCCACGCCTTGTTGTGAACACTGCTGGATCCTTCTTCAGGGGGACATTGTGGGTACTGCCACCCGGGAGGCCGAACTGAAAGCCAGCAATCGCCGCTGCTGACTTTTATGATAATGTTGTCGTTCTGGTGGTGTCAGTGTACAGTTAGGTATGCACCCCACCCCCACCCCCAGTAACCTCTTCCTACTCCCCTCTCCCCCACTCTCCTGGCAATGGCTGTATCAGTTTGACATGTTCCGGGAGTTTGGTTGATGTTGAATATTTGAATGACTGTCAGGAGTAGGTCACGTGCATTTCCCCAGAGGACAGAGGTCAGTGGGTGAGAGGGAGAGAGACAGAGACAGAGAGGAGAGAGAGCACAGAAACAGCTAGCCAGTCACACAGACAGAACAACGAAATCTGGGAACTCCAGGAAGGGAGGTCACCAACCTGTGATGATGTGATCCCTGAACTTTTTTTTCCACCAGACTTCATCAACGTCCGTGTCTGACAAAATCCAGTGACCCACCACCACTTCCCTTCCCACCGTGTTGGCACCACCAATCCCCCCCCCCCCCCCCCACCAAACACCCCGCCCTGTTTCCCCCCTGTGTTGGCAGAGGGACTGGACCTGCACTGGGTGTCTCAGTGCCTTGACCTCCCACCTTTACACAAGGCTGTCCCCCAGCGGTGCCCTGGCACTGCACCGCGTCAGGTGTGTGGGGGGGAGAGGGATGGTGGGTGGTGGGTTGGGGAGAGGGATGGTGTGTGGGGGGGAGGGATGGTGGGTGGGGGAAGAGGGATGGTGGGGTGGTGTATGGGGGGGAGGGATTGTGTGTGGGGGAGAGGGATGGTGTGTATGGGGAGAGGGATGGTGTGTGGGGGAGAGGGATGGTGTGTGGTGGGTGGGGGAGAGGGATAGTGTGTATGGGGAGAGGGACGGTGTGTGGGGGAGAGGGATGGTGTATGGGGGAGAGGGATGGTGGGTGGTGTGTGGGGGAGAGGGATGGTGTGTGGGGGAGAGGGACGGTGTGTGGGGGAGAGGGACGGTGTGTGGGGGAGAGGGATGGTGTGTGGGGGAGAGGGACGGTGTGTGGGGGAGAGGGATGGTGTGTGGGGGAGAGGGATGGTGTGTGGGGGAGAGGGACGGTGTGTGGGGGAGAGGGATGGTGTGTGGGGGAGAGGGACGGTGTGTGGGGGAGAGGGACGGTGTGTGGGGGACGGTGTATATGGGGAGAGGGATGGTGGGTGTGGGAGAGGGACGGTGTGTATGGGGAGAGGGATGATGTGTGGGGGAGAGGGACGGTGTGTATGGGGAGAGGGGTGGTGGATGGGGAAGTGGGCATCCCTCCCCTTGTCCTGTCACCCCACCTCACCTGACCTCACCTCCAGTTCAAATGGTCAAAGTTTTCTGGATAGTTAGAGTATGTGGAGAGAGAGAGAGAGAGAGAGAGAGAGAGAGAGAGAGAGAGAGAGAGAGAGAGAGAGATAGGAGTGTGGGGGGGGGGGGTAATCTGCTGACCTGCATCCTGGCTTGCGATTCAACAAACGGTGCACTTTGGAGAAAAGGGCGATAATCCCTTTGGCGATGATCTGGCCGGTACACACACCCCCTCTCGCCTCACAGTCCTCACCTCCTCCCACCCACACACACGCAGTCTCCCACATGTGACCCATGCAACAAGTGGCCCAGTGGAGGGGACGGGGAGGGGTGAAGGTATGGATGTAATGTGGAAAGAAGTTCCGGACAGACACACATCGTCGGTGCCTCCAAACCCCCTGCACCCCCCCACCCCCACCCCGCACCCCCCACACACACACCCTGCAACCCCAGAGAGGGAGAGAGAGATCTATCTGAGCATGACAAAGTGCCAACATGAATTATAACATACTTTGCATAAGACTTAAAAAGAAAAGCAGACACACGTGTCATAAACTGCGATTTCAGACGCTTATTAAAAAGATTAGTTAAATGTCAAAACAGGATCAAGATCCTAATCCTCTCCAGTAAAACGCACCACCAGATCTTTTCCAGACATTTCGATCTTGAGGACACTGAATCCAACAACCACAAAAATCTGCTGGGTTTGTCCTCTGTCTGCCAAGGCAAATGTAAACTTTCATCGCTTCGAAGAGCTTCGGGGATACAGTATATATGATATCATACCAAACAGCCTGTGTCCACCGTGACCTCTCCTACCCCCATCACGGGTGCATGAAACACACACAGTTGACCCCTGATCCCCCCGACCCCCCCCCCCCCCCCCCGCCTCTCACACCACTTCTCCCTCCCTCTCGCCATCATGATCCACCTCCCACCCTCATTTCAACACGCCGTATTCCCCAACCTGTCCAGAGTTCATTCTTTCTTTGGTTTGACGTCTTTTCACTGTTAAGTGATATTAGATGGGAACGAACGAACGAACGAACGAACGAACGAAACTGTTTTAATGAACTTTGGCCATGGACCACAATTCAAAACCAGGGGACTGGGGGTGGGCATGGGAAGGGGTATTATAACACTTGAACAGATGACACAATATCATAATATTCATGGACTTGACATTAATTCTACTTAATTAGGTCTGAGTATATGATTTCTCCTTTTGATCGCATGGAAAATAAATTTTGATACATGGAAATTTCTCTGCTTGTTGTTTGATAGGAGAAGTGAACTAAGAGACATGTTTAAAGTCTTGAAGAAATTTTGTCCGTAAATCATTATATACAGAACAAACAAACAACAAATGGTATTCATCTTCTAGTTCACCTTGGCAAAAAGGACAATGCTTTAAAACATCATTTTCAGTGTACCTATTAACATTGTTATTTAAAGGAAGCATATTAAATCGGGTCTGAGACAACGCCACTCTGAAACAATATTCATTAGCATTTGTTATGTATTTTTCTTTTTCAAATACAACTTTGAATGATCTGTAGCATGAATATCTGTCTCTATCACTAATAGTACCCGACCATTCTTGAATGAAGATATCTATAAGTCTTTGCTTGAAAGTAATAAGAAGAAATGTAGTGTGTGTATGAGTGCGCGTTGGGGGTGATGAAAAATGGTGGTGGGATGACTGAGACATGGAAGGGTACATACAAAGCGTCAGAGGTTAAAAGGAAGAGCTGCGAAAGATTGGACTGACTGAGAATAAAGTATTTGTCCAGAGCTGCCGATCACCAAGTGTCTGTAACATATCATTATGATGTAAGTAACTCCCTTTGGGTTTTGAGGTGGATGAGAAGGGGGTTAGGGTTGTCCTTAGTTCTTTTCCTTTTGGCTCCTGTATCATCACATGCTGTCTGTCTGTTGGTGGGTCTCTCTCTCTCTCTCTCTCTCTCTCTCTCTCTCTCTCTCACACACACACACACACACACACACACACACACACACACACACACACACGATGCGCGCAATAGACGAGTGGTTAAAGCGTTGGACTTTCAATCTGAGGGTCCCGGGTTCGAATCTAGGTAATGGTGCCTGGTGGAAAAAGGGTGGAGATTGTTCCGATCATCCCAGGTCAACATATATGCAGACCTGTTTGTGCCTGAACTCCCTTCGTGTGTATACGCAAGAAGAAGATCAAATATGCACGTTAAAGATCCTGTAATCCATGTCAGCGTTCGGTGGGTTATGGAAACTAGAACATACCCAGCATGCACACCCCTGAAAACAGAATATGACTGCCTATATGGTGGGATAAAAACGGTCATACACGTAAAAGCCCACTCGTGTACGTACGAATGAACGTGGGAGTTACAGCCCAAGAACCAAGAAGAAGAACACACACACACACACACACACACACACACAGAATCATTTTTTCCCCATCGAGTGTGGGGAGACGAAACTGATCCTGCCCTGTACCAGGTAAAGACGTCACACTTCGTGGAGGCATCTCACCAGCACGGAAACAAACCACGTGAGCGTGAAACGACATCCGGGACTTCTCACTCTGCTGATGTAAGCACTCTCCCTCTGTCCGCCATCTGCTTTCAGTCATACGGTGTTCCTCAGTGCTGCAAGGACAACGCTTCAAGCCTGCACAGCAGTTGTTCTTTCTTTTGTTTGTAGTATTCATTTAGATAACCATTAGCTGAGTGCGTTAAATGGGAATGTGCATCCCTGACTATTATGTTGTTGGGGATGTTGTGGGGTTTTTAAGCTGTTACATACCGATCAAATTTCCCTGGTAAAAGCATTCTTGGTTGGTGCATATAGACGTATTTTGCTTTGGAGATTTTTTTTTTAATAATACACATGCTACATGTGATGTTTGTGCCAAACGTCTCTAGAAATGTCCACGTCACAGTTCCCATGGAGAGAGGAGAGAAGACAGAAGGCAGGCAGAGACAAGAATTTGAATATCAGAAAAAAAAGTGAAAATGTTGGATGGTTGACCTGTTGAAATAAGTGAAGAAAAAAAATTGTGGGAGAGGGGGTTAAACATTTTAGGAGCCACAAAAAATAATATACAGACAGACACATGGAGGGGAGCGGGGGGGGGGGGGGGGGGAGTACTTGTATTTGTATTTCTTTTTATTGCAACATAATTCTCTGTGTGAAATTCGGGCTGCTCTCCCCATGGAGAGCGCGTCGCTATACTACAGTGCCACCCATTTTTTTGAATTTTTTCCTGCGTGCAGTTTTATTTGTTTTTTCCTGTCAAAGTAGATTTTTCTACAGAATTTTTCCAGGAACAAGACTTTTGTCGCCATGGGTTCTTTTACGTGCGCTAAGTGCATGCTGCACACGGGACCTCGGTTTATCGTCTCATCCGAATGACTAGCGTCCAGACCACCACTCAAGGTCTAGTGGAGGGGGAGAAAATATCGGCCGTGATTCGAACCAGCGCGCTCAGATTCTCTTGCTTCCTAGGTGGACGCGTTACCTCTAGGCCATCACTCCATGAAACGAGACAAACGGGAGCCCCGTTTCCTGTTTAGCTATCACAAAATGGAACAAGCGAAGACGACGATCAAACTCGTCTGATCATGAAGCCACACAGTGCAGTGTACAAGGCAGTGGCCTCTTGTTCCTGTGGTCTCAGGTCTAGCTGTCTCACGTGTCAAATTCTGCCATGAGCTAAGAGCGAAGCTGACACCTCAAAAGCTGCTTCCGATACATTGACCATTAAGTTTGACAACAGATGGCACGGGGACAGAGTCAGACAGAGTGTATTGTCATTGCCTTGGAAGGTCTTAAGGGGTGGAGAGTGGAGGCATCATACGTTTACATCAGTTTCAATTTATGAAATCAAGTAAGAATTAACAAAACAAAACACTCGATAAAACAAACGTTTTGTGTATAAGCTACTTCCATATCGTCACTTGTATGTGTCTATCTATCTATCTATCTATTTTTTTCTCGCACATTTTCATAGCTTTGCACCAAACTGGGAAGTGATTTTTGTCGTCGATGTTTGAACCGTATGGCGAAGAGAGAGAGAGAGAAAGAGGGAGGGGGAGGGGGTGGTTTATTCATTATGTATAATGGCCATAAAACTGTTGATATTGTCAACGTATCAATGAATTCTGACTGTGCTATGAAAGCATCACATCTCTTGTTTTGAAAGTTCGATGCGAAATCATACTGACTTTTTTTTAATCGTGTAATTAAACATACGTGAGTACACAAACAGCACTGCACATTGAAGCACAACTGCATTACCATAAGTAAAGTGGCAACATGCCAAATTAATACTTTCACTGGTCTTTTTCAGTTAGCTATACAGAAAAAGGCGAGCGCGAGCGCGCACACACACACGCGCGCGCGCACACACACAC
>NC_134884.1:13219050-13221550 GCF_041734735.1 Babylonia areolata
TGTTGTTATTGTTGTTGTTGGTGTCGTCGTTGTGGTTGCTGGTGTTATTGAGGTGGTGGTGATTGTTTTGTTTTTGTTGCTGTAGTTATTGTCCTTGTGGTTATTGTAGATCCTGCTGTTGTTGATGTTGTGTTGCTATTGTTGTTGTTGATGTTGGTGTTGGTATTGTTGCTGTTTTTGTTGTTATTATTATTATTTCTATTGTTCTTGCCATTGTTGTGGTGGTGGTTGTTTTCATTTCGTTAGAATCTGGGAAGCCGGTTTGGAGGAAAGGGACTCTTGTTCACGTGAGCCTGTGTGTGTGTGTGTGTGTGTGTGTGTGTGTGTGTGTGTGTGTGCGCGCGTGTGCGTGTGTGAGAGTGTGTGTGTTAGGTAGAGGAAGAGACGTTTGTCATACACTCACATCCACGTACACTCGCACACGCACACGCACACACACACACACACACACACACACCTATTCAGAAAAAACAACAACACACACACACACACACACACACACACACACACACACACACACACACACACACACACACACACCTATTCAGAAAAAAAAACAATCACCATCACCCCCAACTATAACAAACGAAGGCCATGAGAACCAACATTTTCAATCACGGTCGCTTCATACTTGCTGGCTGCCACATCAGTAGCCTGCATGACAGAGAATAACAGGGGAAAGGGAAATTACCCACTGGTAGTCAGGTCTGAGTGTGTATGTGTGTGGAAGGGAGGGGAGGCGGGGGGCTGTGTGTGTGTGTGTGTGTGTGTGTGTGTGTGTGTGTAGAGGGAGGTGGTGGAGGGAGACATTATGACAAACTGTCAACGCTGTCAGCGCTTGTTGGGTGGTTAGGCTAGAGTGTACAAGTGCCTTGCAGGTGTAACGCACAAGTCTGTGAAACGAACTGTTTTGTTTGTTTTGTTTCTGGTTTTTTTGTTTTTTTGTTGTTGTTTTTTAAGTTCTAATTAGCTGTCGATGGATGTGGTGTTGCGTACGTTGAATGTTTGTGGGTGGATGGGGGCGGGGGGTTAAGGGGGAGAGGGATGGAGTGGTAACAGAGGAGGAAGGGAGAGGTGTGCACGTGAGAGGGCGGTGGGGGGGGGGGGGGGAGATGGTCAGGGCAAGGAGGTCGACGGTTTTACAGTTTTTGTATGGGTCTGTCTGTCTGTCTGTCTGTCTGTCTTTTGGTGGGGTGTGTGTGTGTGTGTGTGTGTGTGTGTGTGTGTGTGTGTGTGTGTTTAACCATGCGTATGTTAGTGCGCAAGCCCGATTGTGCTTGTCATCACTTTCTCTCTCTCTCTCTTGCACACACGCACGCACGCACACACACACACACACACACACACACACACACACACACACACACACACACACACACACACACACACACACACACACACACACACGCCTATAATTTTAAGGCGACTGCTTCCCTGAAATAGAGACAGCGGCGGAAATATAAACGATGAAATACTCAGATGAAATGAACATTCCTGTCCTGACTGAATTACCTTCGATGTCTGTTATACCACCTCTCCTGCTGATATGTCTTACAAGACTTCAACAGAACTCTTTACATCCCATTAATCAACTTTTTTATTTCCTGACCTGACTCACCGGGCGTATGTTAGAAGAAAACCTGGTCTGGAAGGAAACAGATAATAGAACATGAAAGAGGGGGGGGGGGGGGAGAGAGAGAGAGAGAGGGGGAGTGTGTGTGTGTGTGTGTGTGTGTGTGTGTGCTGGGGTGCGGAGGGGTGGAGAGTAATGTTTTTAACTTATCTCTTTCAGATCCTGCAAAACGTTCTCCATAAGTGTGTTCATTTTGACAAACAAATAAAAACACCATGGCCCGAGAAATACAGACACTTTCAAAGACATTTCCGTCAAGTGGATGGTTCTCGACTGTGTGGTCCCGGCCTTCCCATCTGAGCCCATGGCACAGTCAGCCCTGAGTGGGATCATTCCTGCCTCTCAAGAGGGCTCGAACCCGAACCCCTCCCAGTCTCTCTGCCTGTTTGTTTACTGAGTTCTCTGGTTGTCATTCTATGTTTTATCTTTTTTATCATTAATTTTATTTGACCACTTCCCAGTCTGACTCTCCTTCTGTCTGCACAATATTTATCATGGATAGATCGATAGGTAGATCGATAGAAAGATCGATATAGATCTATAGATACATATATAGATGCAGACGCACATACATACATATGCTCAGACATACAGACAGACAGGCAGGCAGGCACACACATACGCGCGCGCGCACACACGCACATACATACATACATACTTGCATTGCATTATTCAAAACAAATTAACGGAACGATTTGTTAAATTTAATGTCATGGAGTGTCTTGACATATTTCTTTTAATCTATAATCGCACTGGAAGGAGGGGGATGTAGATGGTAGGGAGGGGGTGTGGAAGGGGGGTGGGGAGGGAAGAAAGACAAAGTGTCAGGCTATGACTGAGAGCAGGCATCAAAGCAAAACTGCCCCG